>NW_017670501.1:223658-341707 GCF_001879085.1 Nicotiana attenuata | reverse complement strand
CTATATTTCTCAGCGGTACAATTGACTAATAACTTTATTTAATCGAGGCTTATATAGAAAAAGAGGAAGGAAATAATTTAACTTCATTGTTGTTGATAACAACAAACAAACTCAATATAATCTCATAAGCGAATTGAAGAAAGTATTGTGTATGCAATTTTATCCGATCTTTTTGTCAGTTGCCCTTGCTAGAATTTGAATCCAACCTCCTATTTGATATATATCCCACTTCTTTTGCATAAAGAAGTAGTTTATTATAATGTATATAACTTAAATCCTAAGTCAAAATGAATGTCATTACAACAGTTTTTTGTGTTATTATTTATATGGATTACAATTGCTTCGATTCTTTTTTTTATATACATTGGAAATCAATTCAAAAATGAAGATTAAGGAATCTACATTGGTTTATTCTATACTTTTCCTTGATTTGGTGGTACACTTCTGATTATACATAATTACACTCACCTCCTCTCTAACTTTAAAATTATACTGACCTCCCTATCTTTTAAGTTTATTTACAAGGATCCATCACTAGAAAATAATTTATCGCAAAATGACACATATACCTTTGAATTAATTACAACTTTTATTTTGTATAACTTTTCTTAATGAAATTCAAGATCTTCTCTCTTTTTGCCTTAAGGTTCCTTATCAAGAGGCTTACACCCTTCAGTACACCCATGATTTGCTAAAGACCTCACATTTACTTATCATAAGCAAGATGCAAAATCAAGTTCCTCTAAATCAACAATTCCACAGCTATATCTCTTATCGATCGTCTTTCTGAATGTAGGCATCGTCTTATTACGAATAGAAGTTCGGGACTTGAATTCTTATAAGTGAGCTCTACCACACGATCTAGAGTAAGAAGAAAGAGTGATAATCATAAATGCCCTGTAGCCTCCTGCTTATAAGTGCGGTGCACGACACACCCATAAATAAGACTCTACTAGACACGGCTTGTAAACTCCCTAGGACAGAACTTCTCTAATACCACTTTTGTCACGACCCAAACCGATCGGCCGCGAGGGGCACCCGGTACCTTACACAACCGAGTACCAACATAACATATCTTTCATATTACATCATTATATACACATGACATACGGGCTAATAGGCCAACATGATCCTTTATAAACTCAAAACATAGTCCGACCAGGCCGTACAATCTTTTATATACACGACATATGTCTACAAGCCTCTAAGAGTACATAAATGTCATAAAGGTCGAGACAGAGTCCCGCCTTACCAAACAATACATGTCTAAATTATACTAACCAAATGAGCAACTCCGAAGCAAATGGAGCGTACCAACATCTTCCGATGAGCTGATAGCCTACTTGGAGGGCTCTCGACCTGTCTATCGGGACTTGGAGATTTCTACCTTATGCGGCATCGAGATTGCCATTCTTATCTTTTCAATCATAGGTCAACCGTTTTTATTTGGAAGTCCGAATGTTGAATCGGTTGTTCGACGATTTTTGAAGGCCAAGCAGCCAATTGTATCTCCTTTAAGTGGTTACATACCATATGAAAGAACTAGCGGTCGCAAAAGAAAGGACGAAATGGACAAAAAGAAAAAGAAAGTAGAAGAAAACAAGGACAAAGAAAAAGCTCTGGAAAGTATTTTCACATGCTGTCCATTGGAAGATCTCGATCTGACTGATTTGGAAATGTTTGAAAAATTAGATCAAAATATCGAGAAACTTTCAAATTATTTGATTGAAGAAATTGCTCAGTTGCAGTTTGTGATTGACGCTGAAGATCCAAACTTAGCACTTGAAATGAATGTGACTAGTTCTTCGACTTTACCATCTAATTGGCTAAGTCTCTAAATGGAAACTTCAATGTAGCAGATCCGAATGAAGTCTATATAGTATGTTGTTTCCGAATAATGATATATAATATGGAACGAATATTTCAACAAGTAAATGGTTATTGTTGTTTATTGTTTACTTTTTTTTCCTCCCAATACATATTATCCCTAAGCATATATCTTTATTCTTAGCACGAATTTTTGACTCTTTTTTGTGGTTTTAGGATTGTTTGCATTTTTGGTCTTTCAAATAAATGCACGTGTAATATATATCCTTTTTGAGTTTTGCTCTATATGATTCATCTTTATATTGATTTAATAAGGCTAAATTACTAGATAGTTCCTCAAACTTGACATGAACTATCAGATAGACACTTCTACTTTCGTAGTGAATATTTTGTATCACATGAACACATTGGTTTGGCACTGGCTCTCTCATCCCTCCCACAACCTTTTCCTATACCTAAAATTTCTATTTGGTCCAGCTATAGTTTCATAGATTTACATGTGAATTTTCGTTAGATCGATCATACAATTATGACCAATCAAGTAGAGATTCATTAGCCTACTCGAAAATTGACATTAGAAGATTAACAAAAATAATTGATATTGATGCGTTCAGTGAACAAATAAAATTCTGAGACCTGTAAATTTAAAAAATATGACAAAATAAATATCTCCTTCCCCTTCTTCCCCTTCCCCTCCTACCCGACAACATAACTTCCCTCACCCCTTACCGTTCTTCTTTCCAACCGAGGTAGTTTCAGGATTGGGCTTTTAACATATTTGGTCGGTCAATCAAAAATAATTACAAACACACGTTATTCATCTATTCATGATTTGAACTTAATTCCACCTTATTCTTTCTAATTTACTAGGTTCAAAATCATTACTTGTACTTACGCTTATCTAGCGATTTTTCATACAACAACAACATACCCATTATAATTTCACAAGTGGGGTCTGGAGAGAGTAGTGTGCACGCAGACCTTACCACTACCTGGCGAGGCGATTTTTCATGCATATACAAAATTTAAGCCAATACTGAATTTGGATGAACCTATAGTTTTTTCGCTAGATCTTCCCCCACATTCTCATTTCTCATTCCAATAGCAAATATCCATCCCTCGTTCTTCTCCCTCTCATCAACAACAACGACAACAATAAAACAAATCAGTATAATTCCACGAGTGGAGTCTGGGAGGGTAGTGTGTATGCAGACCTTGCCCTTTTATTTTACAACGATTTACCAAGGACTTTATTCGACACCTTGCCCCTACCTTAAAGAGAAAGAGATTATTTCTGGTATTCTTCCCCCCCCCCCCCCCCCTTCCTCCACCTGAAAATTTGACAAATTTCAAAAGAATTCCCCCATCCCTAACCCCCAGAGATTATTGGTAACAACTTTTTGTTCCATTACTTGTTCAAATCTACTTAATATAATCTAAGCATGACAATTGGACGCAGCGACTATTTATAAAGAGCATAAAGCGTGGACGCATAATTTTGTCAAGGCTTTTAGCATTGTAAAAATTGCACGGACTAGCCATTTTTCGGACTGGTCATTCAAAAATAGTCAGTGTTTGCAAAGTCATTGAAAAAAGCCACTATTTTGCTGCAACACGAAAAGTTCCAACGTAATATACTGGAGATCGGTGCACATGTGTATGAACTTCCAGCATATTATGCTAGAACTCCAACATGCGGAAAGTTCCAGTATAATATACTGGAGATTGGAGCACCGGTGCTCCAATCTCTAGGATATTATGCTGGACCGGCATATTATACTGGAACTCCAGCATATTATACTAGAGTTCCAGTATACTTATGCTGGAACTCAATTATAATATACTGGAGTTCCAATATATTATACTGGAATTCCAGATTATACTGGAGTATTTTTCCGGATTTTGAACAGTGTTTTCGTTCAAATTTATCTTTGCAAGAAAAGTGGCTAAATTTCAATTACTTTTGAAACTGTGGCTATTTTTGAATGACCACTTATAAATCTGGCTATTTTTTAATTTCTCCCTTTAGCATTGGCTGCTATTAGCTTGAAATTATAAAAGAGGTATTATCACTTTTAGCCCGATCCAGAAACTATTTACCTTTGGTAGCCGAAAAAGTGTATAACACTTGTATAATTTTTGTATATAACATNACATATATATATATATATATATATATATATATATATATATATATATATATATATATATATATAAAACTTATACATTTTTCGGCTATTATTTTTACAGCGGCTATACAATGTCATTTTCCAAGTATAAACAAGTCACAATTACTGGACTTAGCACAGCTTTGATAGAAAATATTTTCACTCATCCTCCCAAATATTTTATGTGACAAGCAGCAGCGACACCAGAAATTTTAACAAGGGAAATTTTGAATAATGCAAAAAATACTAGTACATCAGAATTTAAACTTGCGACCTAGAGAGGAAATGATATTTTCGTTGGGATGAAATTTTCGAAGCATGTACGCAAATATAGTCCCTAAGAAAGATACCAAAAAACTGTTGTGTTTCCTTCTTAAATAGATCACTATATACAAGCCAATGGTATGGACAGTTTGCCCCTTCACAATCTTTGCCAAAATTCCAAACTTCCTTTAATTGCAATGTACTTATCTCTCCCTCAAATCTATTAGTAGCTATCTTCATATTCCAATGTTTATGCAACTATCACACCAGACACAAAATATATCTTGCCTTCTTTTGCTTGATATCTTTCTCACCATATACATTCTGTTCATTCTTGTATAATTGATAGGCTGATCTGCGAGTCGAGAGAGAGTGAGCGCATATTTCATCCCGCTAATTCTCTGTAATCCTTGCGGATGCTCCATAGAATCTCAGCACACTTCCTCATAGTAGGCCGGTTGTGTCGATGAGGAGCCAAACATTGCAAAGCTAGTTCATAGATCTTTTCCATGGCCAAACTATTTGCAGCAGATCTTTCTAGCCTTGGATCCAAAGTTAAGATTGCATCTCCATTTGTGAACTTCTTCATTGCCTGTTTATTAACCAACTTTTGTCAAACACTTCATTGGTGAACAAATGGTGTAAAAACCTACTTTATCAACCTATCTAGCTAAAAGAAAATACAGTTAAAAATGGTCATAAGAGATTTTTTACTATTAAGATATAATTTGTGATTTCACCTATCAATCCAAAATTGCATGAGATAGGAATTGGGATGATTTAACCAAAGATACAACGGTAGCATCTTCCCCAAGGAGTTGCGGGTTGTTTTATGCCAATTTGGGTCTACCTTCACCTCTAAAAACAGATGATCAATCACCTGTGACAAGTCCTCCCCTTAATTTAGCCCCAAAAAAAGAAGTGGGTTAACCTCCGCTCCAAACTATTCTAGGCCAATTCTAGTGAGTGAATCAATCAATCTTGTCCAAGAAAGCTAGCGCCCGCTCTCGCACTAACATGTGTAGGGGGGAGTACAAATGAAAGTGAACATTTATTGTTTTGTTTCCTTTTTCTTCGAAGTGATTAGAAGGAAGGCAGTAGATTGATCATCTGCTTCTCACATTCCATAAATAGCAGGGACATTGAGAAATATCCAGAAAGACATTTCGGGAATCGCCAGATTCTATCCCTTTTCATTCGTTTGAAGAAAGGAAGGCCCCAAAAGAATCAAAAGTAGATAGGTGTCTTTCGACGAATAAAGAAATGATAGTGGATCAACATAAGCATCTACGGCAATTCATATCCATTACAATTTAATTCAACTAACAATTAAGAATTATCATAAAAGCTAGAAAAACTTCTTTTTTTGCTGTGAAATTAGGAATAAAGCATACCCATCTTGCAGTAATTCGCTCTTTGATTTCCCTTTTTGGCTCGATAGGCCGCCTTCCAGTAACAAGTTCCACAAGTAAAACACCAAATGAATAGACATCACTCTTCTCGGTAAGTTGATAGGTACTGAGGTATTCAGGATCTAGATAGCCGGCAGTCCCTTTAACTTGAGTAGAGACATGTGTGGCTCCGGATTCAGTGTCAGCTGCTAGCCTTGCAAAACCAAAGTCGGCCACCTTAGCTCGAAGGTTTTCAGTGAGCAGAATATTAGAAGACTTGATATCTCGATGGATAATAGGGTGATCTGCATCCAAAGCGACCTTTCTTTTATGATATACTGGAAAAATAAGAAATCCTAGACAAATAAGGCAAGAATTCAAGAAAACCTGAAAGCTCATAACACAAATTTACCAGTATACATATGCAAATATGTAATTGCATGTCCAACATCTATTCCGATGTCTAGTCTTGATGCAAAATCAAGAACATTTCCAGGACCACCTGCATCATTAAATGTTATCAATATGAAGGATAAGTATTAAAAATGCTGGAGCTAAACATTGATGGAGATGAAAAGACAGAAGCAAGATCAAAGAACTCACAGTCCAAGTGTTCTCTAAGAGTTCCATTAGGAACATACTCAACCACGATAATCCTTTCTTCTCCACGCTCCAAGTACCCATAAAACTTTACTAAATTCAGATGTTCTATTTTTTCCAAAGTTCGAACCTCGCTTTGAAATTCAACTCCCAAATGTTTATCATGTATAGTCTGCAAATACAAGGCAATTAAGTACTCTTGACGGTATTCAATCTTGAACATATACAGAAGAAACAAGCTTGCAATTAATAGTAACCTCACATTTTTTGCACGTTTGATTGCAACTACTGTTCCATCCTCAAGGCGACCCTTGTAAACTATCCCAAAACCACCTTGACCAATTTTAAGGCTTGGGGAAAAGTTCCTTGTGGCCTTGTAGATTTCTCCCATGGTGAATTTAACACTCCCTGCCTCTTTTGCGTGGATTGAATTATTTTCACTACCATAGATGCTTCCACCTCTACTGCGTCTCTTCTCACTTCCGCCATCAGATGCAACTGATCAATTTGCAGCCAACTAAATTTGTTAAGCATCTGTTTAAGTATTTATTGAACTTTCTTTCTCTATTGAAAAAAAAAAGAATTTAAGTGGAGTTTCAGCTGTATGGAATAGCAAAAATCACAAGGCAAGAATTATTGTCAATGGGATAAGAAGGATTGCAGCAAAAGAGAGTTTTAGGCCTTAATCTCTGTAACATTTAGCATGAGGCTAAAAGAACTTCAGGAGCAATAATCTAGCTGAAATGTAAAAATAAAAGGGAAGGGCAAAAGGTTTTAATCGCATAGTGCCTCCACATGAAGTTTTGAATAGCCGGAAAATCAGTAGAGGAAAGTCAAATGATTTCTTGTGGAAAATTATACCCACTAATAAATTACACCAATCATGCCTAAGAACCATAATAAATTGTTGGCTAAATATTTCCAAGTCATCTACATTAGTTCGGCTTCATATTTGTCTGCTTTAACTCAAAGGGTCCCCCTACTAAGTTTAGTGCAGCTCAAACTCCTCTCCAATAGCAGAAATCATGCCTGATAATCTCTATTAAATGTTAATTTTTTTATCCCACGACTCATCTGCAGCGGTTCACTAATCCTTACAGTTGCAGATCCAATAAACCTCACAGTTGTCGGCTAGTTTTTACACTGTTCACTACTCATATTCTACAATTCAATTATCAAGACAATCTTTTCTCGGACCCCAACATAAACAACTCATCTATGATAGTTGTAAAACACTATGCAATTCGGCACCATGGCCCTTGGCAAAAGCTAGTCCAAAATTTAAGCCAGCAGGGTGTCAGGGATTATTGCACCAAATATTCTCTCTGACTATGAGTTTAGTATAAATTATGAACTAAAAATTTTTGAACAAAATCTGAGGATGTGCGTTCACTCTGTCAAATCCTTGGTGTTAAGTTTTAATTTCTTGTAACCTCATTAAGCGCTCAAGCCTCCTCCTCAACCCTCAAGTAATTGGCTTAATTTTTATTCCATTATAAACTATGCATCCAATTTCTAGTTTTGGTTGGTTTTTCACTTCCTTTAGGAAAAAAGATTTAACATGTGTTATGCAAAAAGTTACATGAATCTCACTTCTTCAGTTCTCACAATAGTAAAATACCATTTGTCTGGCTCTGATCTCAGTTTTACACTTCTTCGTGAGGAGTTAAAATTTAACCAATAAATTTGATTACAAGTTAAATTTAAGTTGCACTCTTGTTACATATAGGAAAACATCCATATAACCAACCTATGTGGAATAGAACTTGGTATCAAACAACTTTTAAATTGAGTATTAGGAAGTTAAAATTTGTACCCTATGGCTTGTTCTGATCTCACTTCTGTACTTCTCATACAGAGTTAATATCAACCTTTAAATTTTGTATTCTTGTTATGAGATCATCTAAACTCTGCATAACCAACCAATATGGAATTGAACTTGGACATCAAACACATTCATGTAAAATCCATCTCAAACTACTGTAATACTATTAATATTAATCAATGAGAATGAATCATTATATGAAATGCATCATTTTCCTTTCCACTCAAGCACAGCCTCGGGATCCAAATGCTAAAAACCTAATGTGTGTTGTACCCAAGATTTATGCATATACATGAAATAAAGTGAAATTTTTCTATGCACATTGTTTAGTTCAAGGGCAAAATAATGGATGCACCTGCACGGCTGCACCTATTGCTTTTGGGATCTATCTTTGCTCATGGGCAAATCCAAATGCTAAGATGATGAATTTACTAGATTAATCAATCTTAAAAGCACATAGATGTAGAGACTTGCATGTAGAATGGAAGATAGATTTCAATTATATATGTTGAGTAAAAGAGTTTCTAAAATATCAGTGTATTTTAACCTATTGTAGTAGGCTATCGATCTCATTTTCCAGGTTATTATGGCTAATTAGACAGTTACCTCGAATTATCTAGCCTAATTGCGTAAAAACTCTTTTACACTAGCATTTTAACCTGTTGTGGCTGGTTAACTATTTCATTTTCCGGGTTATTATGGACAAACATTGGACGGTAGCGTAATTATTTCTTAGGTGAGCCGATTATGGAAAATATAATTTTTTATATTGTAAGTGCATAAAAATGATAATATCATAAATTGACAGTGTAAAAAATATTTACTAAATCAGGGTTACTTAAAAGGTACTGCAAATAACTCTACTTAATCGCATAGATTATTAACAGGGCCTGCCAGAGGGGAGGCCACTAAAGCCTTTGCTTTAGGCCCCAACTTTTGAGGGGCCTAAATCAGTGGGTATTTAGGCTGGAAACTCGCCTTTTGTTTCTTTGTCTATATACAATTTTTACCCTTTTTTATTTCATTTTTCCTTGTTGGGCTTTTAGCTTTTACGCATTTGTGTTTTCGGTGTGAGCTTACAGCCAGATAGTAGGGATTTGTGAAGATTGGTTTGCTTTCTTTTGGGATCCGAAAAATAAAATCCCATGGAATTTTTTATTGCACTGCGATTCATCTACGCATTCAAGAACTCCTTGCCGGTTTCTTGCTCCGGCGAAATTGTTCATAAACTGCGATTTCTTTGAACTGTTCATAATCTCCCCCTATTCTCTTGGTTCCGTGGGTGTTTGTGTGTTTTGCAGGTATCGCTTTTGTGGCTGTTTGGCGGCGGTAGGGAGGTGCACGCGCACAAGCAGTAGAGCAGCAGCTATACGCCGGGTTCTGCAGCATTGGAGTATACCAAGTCGAAAATTCCAAGTTTTATTTGCGGGAATTGGTACCTCCCGCCTCCTGTTTCTCTGTCTCCTATGTTAATTACTTTGTTGCCGTAGTATTTCGTACTAGTCTAGTCAGTCTAGTAGTGGGCTTGTAGTTACTATTTGCTTCCTTTGTTGTTCTGTGTGGTATTTTTTTCTTTTTCATTTTTAGACCCTTAGTAGGTATAGAGAGTGTGGTTTGTAATGGCATAATAGATTCATGTCCTCAGGGAGGTCGGGTGGGGGGGAGGGGGTAGGGCAAGGGTTAGGGGGTGGGACGGGGCCCAGAGGGGGTAAAGGGAACAAGGTCGCCTGTAGGTTGAGTATTTGATCGTGGAATATAGGGACGTTGACAGGTAAGTCTATAGAGCCGGCGAAGATTCTCCAGAAGAGAAGGGTCAATATAGCGTGTGTGCAGGAGACTAGGTGGGTAGGATCGAAGGCGAGGAATGTAGACGGGTATAATTATGGTTCTCCAGAATCATGAAGGGCAAGAACGGAGTGGGCATTTTGGTGGATAGGGAGCTCAGAGAGTCGGTGGTAGAGGTTAGGCGGGTGAATGACAGATTGATGGCGATTAAGGTAGTAGTTGGAGGGAGCACTCTGAATGTCATTAGCGCTTACGCGCCGCAAACGGGCTTGGACGAGGAGGTTAAAAGGCGCTTCTGAGAGGCGCTAGATGAGGTGGTGTGGGGTATTCCGCCTACGGAGAAGCTATTCATAGGAGGGGATTTCAATGGTCATATTGGGTCGTCTGCTGGTGGCTATGGTGAGGTGCACGGTGGCTTCGGCTTTGGTGATAAGAACGGGGGTGGTACCTCACTGTTGGATTTCGCTAGATCTTTTGAGTTGGTGATCGGGAACTCTATGTTTCCAAAAAGGGAGGAACATTTGGTTACTTTCCGGAGTATGGTGGCTAAGACTCAGATTGACTATCTCCTCCTCAGGAGGTGTGATAGGGGGTTGTGCGAGGATTGCAAGGTGATCCCGAGTGAGAACCTCGCAACTCAACATAGGCTCCTGGTAATGGACGTCGGTATCTTGATGAAGAGGAAGAGGGCGGCCCAAGAAGTATTGGGGCGAGGTGATCAGACAGGACATGGCGCGGCTCCAGATTTACGAGGACATGGCTCTTGATAGGAAGGTGTGGAGGTCGAGCATTAGGGTTATAGGTTAAAGGGTAGTCGAGCGGTTTTCCTCTTTGTCCCGGTTTCCCTCTTTGTACCGATGAGTATGATAGTGTTTTGTCTAGCACTGCTAGCGATTTATGTTGTATTTCACACTTTTGCATAATATTTGTGTTACTGCTTTTCCATTTATTTGCTGTCTCTCACGTTGCTGATATTATTTTTCGGGTTTTGTTGTCACAGATCTATTGTCTATGAGCCGAGGGTCTCCCGAAATAGCCTCCCTACCGTAGAGGGGGTAGGGGTAAGGTCTGCGTACAGTCTACCCTCTCCAGACCCCACTGGTGGGATTTTACTGGGTTCGTGTTGTTGTTGTAGTATATGTATATGTTACTTTTTCATTGAAAAATAATAAATACTATGGTATAAAAAATATTTAAAAATTATAAAAAAGGGAAGTAAACTTTTGAAGGAGTGCTTAATATCTATATATCTATATCTATTTATAAATATAAAAGTGGGCAATAGGAAAGTGAGGTGGCACCTCTCTTAAGCAAAGAAACATATTTATCTTTTTTCTCCTTTTTGGGGGGTTTTCATCATTTTTTCATTTACTTTATATTAAAAATTCTATCTTCATAACTCACACCTCTTTATCTTCATAACCTACATTTTTAATCATCTCAATAACTCCCATGCCTTTCATATTCATAACCTCTAAATATTTAATTTGTAAGTTTATGACAATTTATTATATTCTTTGTTTTGAACAAATATGATTGTTACTAACTTTATATTCCACTTATAATGGTTTGAGCTATCTCTATGTCAAAGGCTATAGAATGGAAAAGAAAAATTATACTAAGGTATGGTTTAAATTCTATTCTTTATTTTTTATTTAAGGTAAATGCACAAAGATATTCTGTATACTTCAAATATTCGTTGTTTAGTTACAACAAATTGTCAATTCCCTTTAGTGTATCCCTCTGATCATTCCCCTTCGATTTGTGCAGCATTCCATCATTTATTACCACATGAAAAGGGAATCCTCTTACAAGGAAAATTGATCTTTCGCACAGATTTGGAGTTGGTTTTCCACGCAGGGCGGACTTTAGGGCTTTTGATAGCGACTTTTCGACTGCTAAACGGTTGTGACTTACTCAAATACACAATGGGTTTTGTAAACGGTGTGACTTTTCAGCAGGAGAAGATATATGTTTTAAAAATTTTAACGCAAAAAAAGGAGGAATTAGATAAATTATCATTCTAATTGAAGAGATGTGCCACGTCCCTGGTCAATGGCCTTCCAACTTCTCTTACACCATCTTCTTAGTTTTTTCCATCTCTCTCTTTCCCTCTTTTACTCATCAACACTCATGACCAAGTAATTCAAGCTCCTTACAACAAAATTCAACTATGTATATAAGTAAATTCACACTCCTCTATTTTATTTTATTTTGTGCAGAAGATGTAGCATTTCCTAAAGAACAAACGGAAGACTGTGAATTCACACTCCTCTGTTCCATACAGGTGTGAATCTAAAGAAGAATGTTTAAGAGGAAGTGTCAAATGATGAGGTGAAAATCGAAGTAAAGCCTATTTCACAATTCTCATTAATGGTCTTTGATCTCATCTTTAGGTGTATGTTGTATAAGTTGAAGTAGTGATTTTTTTCAAACAAGACATAGAGATTTAGATATCTGTTTTTTTGTTGTATATATTTATACTTTACAATTGTAATAACTTTGAGTCGTGATTTTCTCCTATGTCGAAGTGAGATACTAATGTGCTTTTCTTTTCCTGTTATATATAGATTCATCATTTTTAAAAATATATTTTTCTATATGTTCTTAATTCTTTTTGCCTCTATTTCTTTTCTTCAACGAACTTTTTTGAATTGTTTTTCCTTGTAAAGTTGTTTCTCTTCTAACACTAATAACTCCTTAAATTTCCTTCAAGTAGGTTTCGTAAATTTATAACATGTTTACTTTAACGTTCTTTTTAAAAATTCTCAGTTTCTTTCCATGTTTTCATAATACTCAAAGATTTATTTATTTTTGGTGTTCAGAAGAAAAAGGAAGAAATCAAAGCAAATAAGGATGAGATCAAAAGAAGAATGGCCCCACAAAGAAAATGTGTGGCGTTGTGACCTTTCTTAAGGAACAAAGATAATTCTACCACCATCTTCGTGAAGCTTTACTTGTATTATGAAGGTTGTGCCAAAAAATTCAAACATTTAATTCACTAGGCATTAATCTATGACATTGACAATTTGTAGATAGCTGTAAGTTAACATATAATATAATCTAATTAATTAAGAAAATCACATGTTATAATAGGTTTTACCGATCAAATTTTTAACATTGTGAATGGGTAGGCTTTCATTAGTTTAAAAATCACTTGACAACGAGTTAATAAGTTTATGAATAAAGTATTTTTGATTTTCGGGTAATATTATAGATGATTGAAAACTTATTGAAGTTCAAAATCAACTTTCAAACAATACGCATTATTCTAATGTTAGTATTTACACACAATTAGTTTTATTTTATCTTATTAAGTGTGTTACTGAAAGTTTTTTTTATTAAAAAAAATTGAATGTTCTTCTGAGTGCTTGGTGAATTTTATTTTTTAAAGTGTATCATTATCTCTAATTAATGTTGCAGTTACTAAATTAAATGTATCTCATAAAAGCATGCTTAACTACCAAAATAATGCAATAAATTAATGAAATAAAAGTTTAACGTTTATGTTGCAAGGGTAAGAGGATGAGGTCTTCCTAATGATCTTTTGTCAAAAAAATTATATTTTTTCTCATAGAAATTTTCAACTTCTCAAGATATAACTAACAATAGTTTAATTTATTTTATTTTATTTGGGTAATTAGTAGTTTTAACAATCTATGCAACTTTTATTTTAATTTTATTTTTTAATTTTATTAGTCTTGGATTTTCTTAATTAGATAAAACTTAAGTAATCTTCATTGGCAATATATAATTAATTGTACATCACATAGATTATTTGCTACAATAAACTAAATTTATGAATTGAACCAAATATATTTTATTTATTGGCGATTCTCTTTCTCATAAAAAAGGGATAATATCTACATCTGTTATTAACTTGATAATTTCTTAAATTCTATTGGTGTTTCTTAAACCCCGCACAAAGCGCAGGTAAATTTACTAGTTTAAAAATAACTTAGGTAACAGCAATAACTCATTTAGATTCTCGCATTCCTCTGAATATAAATTATTTTATTTACGTTTAATTTGGAATAAATGACCCAAATTATGCTTCTCATTTTTCACTTCTTACGAGAGACATGTACTTCTATTTTTTTTTTTCCTTTGTCCAAATATGCTATTAAATTCTGTCAAATACAAGGCATGTAGTGCATTGCACATTTTAATTACATGTTCTATTTCACTATTTGAAGCATTGCAACAAGGAAATTAAAGTAGTGCAACTCTATTTTGATATAATTAAAGTCATCAAAGTCAAGAATCAAGTTCAATTATTCCAATTTTATTTTATTGGATTTTTTTTAATCTTAAACTTGATATTTTTATATTTTTACTTCCTAAGTATAGATTTTCTTTTTATATTTTTCTTACCTTAGATAAAAACACGTTGCAAGAAATATTAAATGGATTGCCTGTATAATATCACATAAAAAAATTATTAAAAGAGATTCAGATTGATTACTAAAAGAATACTCCCTCGTGTCCACAATAAGTGACCAATTTGCCTTTTTATTTTAGTCCAAAATAAGTGTCATTTATATAATCAAGAAAAATGCAATTTGTTTTTCCAAAATTACTCTTATGTACGTATCTCTAAAAAGTCTTTTACTACTCACATTAACTATGCTGCAATATTTAATTAAGAGTAATTTAGTCACACTAATTATTCTTGTCTATAACTTAGTATTTTCTTAATAGGTGTGCCCAAAACAAATGTGTCAATTATTGTGGACCAGGGAGTAATTAATAACTTTGCAACTCAAGCATTGAGGGCACAGGCACAAGAAATTTTCTTCATGTATATTTAAATTAAGGCCTATTATTAAATTACATCGACGGTATAAAAAAAATCATAACTCAAGCGCTTTTTCAACATACCAGAAGGAGCTTTAAATGAATCAGAAGAATCACCAAAGTCGTTACTCGAAGGTTTAGGCTCAGGCGGAGTGAAACATGAAACGAAAGCTTCAGCGACGGTTTTGGCGGCGATTTTGACCGGATTTTGACCGGAAGTGGACTTGTTTGAAGATGTAGTAGTGGAGGAGTAGGTGGATGTACTAGGTGAATGGGTCATGTAGCTGGAGGAGATAGATCCGGTGCCGGAACTAGATCTCCGGCGACCGGAAAATAGAGAATTTGGACTTTTCATGGCAAATGAAGAGGTGGAAATGGCGGGTAAGCAGTAGAAGTTGGGATATTTCTACTGTCAATGAAAATAATGAGGTTTGATTTTTCTCGTATGGTAGTTGTGGGGCTAACGTGGGGTTGACACCAAGTTGCTACTAAGTCAATAAATACATGAAAAAGATATTTTCTTAATTATTACTCTAAACCTCTTTTTAGCTGCAGAATTTACAAGGAAATTGTTTCAAATCAAATAAGGAAACGTCACCTGGTCTAAGGTATCACAAGTTTAGTCTTAATTTTTTTTTTATAAAATTTTTATAAAACGAAGATTAAAAAAATCAAATAGAATAAATATCAATTTAGGACTAACATTCTCTTTCTAAGCTGCTGATGAACTATAATATTGTACTAAATGATTAAACACGCATATTCCCTTAAATAATTTAACATTCTCATGTATACTTCAATTAAAATTAAAACATTGTATAGTTTATTGACTATCAAAAAGTCCTACTCTGAAAGTTAACAATTTAAGTGAGTACAACAAAGGGCCGAAGATTAAATATAAGTTTTTTTTGAAAATTGAAAGATAAATCATTGATAGAACTATTATTTTGTAGCTTACAAATGTAATATTCGATTTCCAATTATCCAGTCCTTGTACACCAAAAATACAGCAAGATATAATTATCATGGCGAAAGAGTAAAATCAGTACAAGATATAATCGTACAATTTTTATTTTTACTTTTGAATATGGTACGAAGTTCACAAACCTCAACCTTATGTAATTTGAAGAGTATTGTCATTTGGAGAAAAAATCATGGGGGTCTTCTTGGATAAAAGTCTGCTAAAACATTTACAGTAAGAAATTAACTCCAGCATATTGAACTAGTATAAATTTTATTAATAATGCAATAGTGTAAAGAATATGTATACGGGTAAAAACCGAGCTCATGGTACACTCCGGTTATCAATAGGACAAAACGAGCTCGAGATGTGATTGCGAAGAATCGGAATCGAAGCAAAGGTCTCATCGGGTCAAAATCCGAGGGCATGACGTCTGCCCTCGAGAATATCGGGGTTATGATCTGAGTCGAAATCCTGAAAGACTTCGGAGAACATTGTCGGGCAATAGGGCACGACCAACAGAAGGCCGTAATATCCGCGACCAGCCGGATATCACGGTGTGGATCTCGGCACGCGTCGATGAAGAACCAGCAATCAGTTAAACAGAGGATTTTTTTACCTTTTACGGATATGTACCTAGAGTAGGATTCCCCTACTATATAAAGGGGGATGATAATTCATTAAAAATATTGTAACACGCATTCCAAAGCAATATACTACTATTTTCACTGTTATTAAAAATTCTTTTTCTTGTTCATCAGTACTTGCCATTGTGAGCTCGGATCGAGGGTGAATATTTCATTAAGGGTGGAATCTTCCTCCTCACGTAGTTTGAATTCATTATATCTTTATTTGTTCATTCTGACATAATTTATCGCTTTGTGTCAAATTAATCCGCGTATCCTTAAAATCACTTATAAATTTAATTGTTATCCGATTTTGAAGGTAAATAGAATATTTATGCAATTATATTTTAAAAGGTAATTACAAGTAGCACTATTTTTTTGGTAATTAATCACTTTTATATTAATCACCGATAAAACTGTAGAAAACTATAGCATCGCTTACACAGCTAGCTATCTCATGAAAACTCTATCTTCTATTTCATATGATCCTCTATACACTCAAACCAAAAAATAACTGATGATAGGCTATAATTGCGTATTTTAGTCGCTTATTACACTCAAATTTACTGCACTTTAATTGAGTTTGAGCTTTAATCGCTAGTGTCTTGCACTAATTGTGTGTTTTATGCCTTGTAGGAGTGATTTCGAGCTGTGTAGATGTTATGAAATGAATTCAAGTGATTTGGAGCTTTGAAGTCTGAGTAAAAGCTCAAGGAATTATGCCGGGATCGTGTCAGGGGTCAACTTTGATAGTTAAGAACAAACGAAGACTCGAGTAGGCATATTGCGCACTGTCTAGTAAAATAGACATAACTCTTTGCTCAGAACTCCATTTAGACTATATAAATATACAGTTGGAAAGTTAACTCAAAGCGCAACAACTTTCATATTTTACGTTTTTCTAAATGTCAAATGGAACAGGGTGAAAAATACGGTCGAAACCGCAATCGCGGACCTGGTCGCGGACTGAGGCAGTGCACTTGTTAATATACGCGGCCACTAGCGCGGTCACTAGCGCGCCCGCGCTAGTCCAGGTCTGTAAACTTGTCCTTTTTAACATTGGAGAAAGTATAATTGTTTGGGCCCAACCCTTGGTATATATACATGGGAAAACGGTATTTTGAGAAGGTTGGACAGATTTGAGACACAGATTCGACCTAAGGAGGCAGAGACACAATAGGAGCAAGGCGGGGAATTCTTCTACGAGTTTTTTCTTCCTCTTCCTATTTTTTATTGTTGGTTATGACTTTTAGTATTGTAGTTTTACATACTATTATGAATAGCTAATTTGTTATCTAGGGTTTTGATGGAACCTTTTGTAGGATAAATTCTTGTTATGTTTTTATATAATTGAGCCATAGTATTTTCTCTATTTGTTCAACTATATTATTCTTGTGATTGATTGAAGGACCCTCAATTAGCTGTGCCTATTTAGTATGTATTACTCGGGAGAGAATGCATATTTAGGTTGTTTTTGAACAACATCACTCCCGACGTATGTGAGGAATCAATAACCAAGGGTTTAAAGGTGGGATTAGGGATAACGAAACTTTGGGTGCGATCTAAGTGAGCTGTAATTAAATCCAGCTAGCGTAACTCGGGAGAGTATGTCTAGTAAATTGTCGTAATTACTCGGGAGAGAATTACAACACGCAAAGCGCTCATGATCGGTAGAGAATACTTAGGCGAAATTATAGAAGACATAGCGGGAAGGATTCCGACAATTGGGGAATCATAACTCTAGACCTCCTTTATCTTTTCTCCAACCTGTAGTATCTTTAGTGTTAATTTATTATTTTAATTTGTTAGTTAGTTAGTTAAACACAAGAATCTTAATATCTATAAGTTAGGAATTGTTCAAGCTTGTATTCTTGGTGATAGTGAATAACTGTAGCTAAGCCTTAGTTCTCTGTGTGATTCGACTCCGGACTTTTAGACCGGATTATATTTGCAGCGACCGTTTATCCTTTTTAGGACTAGAGTCGGACGTGATCAAATTTTGGCACAGTTGCCGGGGAACTAACGGTGTAGTTGTAGGTGTACATATTACTAGGTTTCAAGTTTGAACTTTTATTTTATTTTTTTAGTATTTGATTTTTTTTATTTTAGTTTTATTTGTTTATTTGAGAAACATGGCATCATGGAATTATGAGAGTTTTGATGTTGGTAATTCTACTTTTGATCCTCATTATGCATATTGTGGAGGAAACCACGCAGGGCAAAATTATCAAAATATTCCGGAGAGTGAGTTATGTGCACCAACTCAATCTTATGTGTGGAGTGTGTGTGATATGTGTGGTGGTCAAGATGGCCACTTTCATGGTTGTGCTTTTATTTCTTATCTTCCCCCAACCCCTTACTTTGATGGTTCTTCTTTTTCTTGTGAAGTTAATAGGAACAAAGAACCCAGGTATGAGGACCTGAAAAAGATCGAGGATATGCTAAAGTGCCTTATGGAACAATATGATGAGATACAACTGCGGGTACAAAGGCAAGGGGCAACTATTCCCAACTTGGAGGCTCAAGCGAATAAATTAATTGAACCTTGTAAAGCGCAACAAGTTGACATTGTGGATAGTAGCTGTGAGCACGTGATTTTTGCCCTATGTGAATTGCTCCCATAAATTCAAAACAAAATAACTTCTTTTCATTATTTGTAATTTTGTGGATTTTGTGGCATTTTTCTATTAATTGTTTGCATTTATTTGCNCCAGGAAAGCGGGGCAGAGTAAAGCCCAGCAGCAGGGATGTACCTAGCAAGAATGCCAGCAACTAGCCACCATTTTTAAAATTGACAAGATCTTTCTTTGATTGAAACAGGGGCAGAAAATCTCGTTTGTTTCAGAGAAACCCACCATAATGAAAGGCAAGCACCAGACAGGTATGACCGTAAATTCTCAGGGCCCTCCTAGAAAATGGGACTTAGTTAAATTTCAAAACAATCATGAGTAGCATAGTTTAGCATAAAGGAATATAAGTTGGCTTCAAAGTTTGCATGTTTAAGATAGGATTCAATTAGGAGTTTTCAGGACCCTCCTGGAAAATGGGACTTAGTTTAAATTTCAAAACAATCATGAGTAGCATAATTTAGCACAAATGTATCCCAAAGAACATAGGTTGTCTAAGATAGGATTCAATTAGGAGTTGTCAGGACCCTCCTGAATAATGGGACACAGTTTTAAGATCTCCTTAGGTAACAAGATACTGTTGTAGGATAGTACAATTCAGCTGTAGAATTGGCACACTTAAGATAAGACTTGAATTTTGATTTTCAGGACCCTCCTGGATAATGGGACGTAGTTTTAAGGTCTGCTTAGATAACAAAATATAATGGAAGTCGTACCTTCAGTAGATATAGCTTAGGTTAAAACTGTCTTTTAACTAGGAGTTGTCAGGACCCGCCTGGATAATGGGAAGTAGTTTAAGACCTTTTAGACAACAAATGTAGTGGGAGTAATACTTTTAGAAGATATAGCTTAGGTTCAGAATTATCAGGACCTCCCTGGATAGTAGGACTTAGCTTTCACATTCTTGGTAGAATAATTCAATCTAACACTCACATCTGTACCCAGTCACCAAACTGGGGCAGGAAATGTTCTTTGTTTTCTTTATTTGTTGCAGTCAGGAGCCCACCTGGAGAACAAGGGAATACGTTTCAAGTTCAGCGGTCAGGAGCCCACCTGGAGAACAAGGGAATACTTTTCCAGTTTCAGCAGTCAGGAGCCCACCTGGAGAACAAGGGAAGTACAATTCCAATTTTAGCTTTGAATATTTGATAACATGCTGTACCCAGTCACCAAACTGGGGCAGAAAATTTTCTTTGCTTGTTTTGTTGCAGTCAGGAGCCCACCTGGAGAACAAGGGAATGCTTTTCAAGCTTCAGCAATCAGGAGCCCACCTGGAGAACAAGGGAATACTCTTCAAGCTTCAGCAATCAGGAGCCCACCTGGAGAACAAGGGAATACTCTTCAAGCGTCAGCAGTCAGGAGCCCACCTGGAGAACAAGGGAAGTACAATTCAAATTCTATCCTTTAATTTTTAATATTTGATAACATGATGTGCCCAGCCACCACACTGGGGCAGAAATTTTCTTTGTTTGTCGGTTTTGTCGAAGTCAGGAGCCCGCCTGGAGAACAAGGGGATACTTTTCAAGCGTTGCAGTCAAGAGCCCGCCTGGAGAACAAGGGAATACTTTTCAAGCTTCATCAATCAGGAGCCCACCTAGAGAACAAGGGAATACTTTTCAAACATCAGCAATCAGGAGCTCGCCTGGAGAATGGAGGCATATATTTCAAGTCTCAGCGGTCAAGCGTCACTCGGAGGAACGGCGAAACATCTACAGTCACAATGCAAGGCAACAACGCAAGAATTCCAGTGGGAGAATACAAGTTCAAGGCAACACAAAGAGCAAGTTAGAAGACATAGATAGGACCTTTTTTGTAGTTCATAGCTTAGGCTAGCTTTTTTTTATTTTGACACGGTGTAATAAGGAGGTCAGCAAGCAGTAGCAACAACAACAGCAGTGAAATCACAGCTCCTGGTAGTCCCAGCTACCAAACCTTCCCGAACTACACTGACCTGATTCCTTTTTAGCCAAGGATATGTAGGCAACCTTTGAAGCGAGATGCGAGGTCAAATCTTTTCAAAAATGCTTCACACGGAATATTCAAACGGGCAAAAATTGCTCGTTTCCGCTCACTTATCTTTGCACGGAAACTCTTCATGTTCCAGAGCAAAGAGGGGCAGCTGTGAGCACGTGATTTTTGCCCTATGTGAATTGCTCCCATAAATTCAAAACAAAATAACTTCTTTTCATTATTTGCAATTTTGTTGATTTTGTGGTATTTTTCTATTAATTGTTTGCATTTATTTGCCCATGTTTACTTTATTTACTTCATGAAAAATACAAAAAATACTTGACATGTGCATTTAGGATTTAACTTCGCATTTTGGGATTAATTAGAAAATTAATTGTTTTATAAAATGGAAAAATCACAAAAAATAGTGTAGTTTGCACTTTTAATTTTAACTCTTATTTTTAAGTAGCTTTCCTTTTAATTTGCTGAGTTAACTATCATTTAGGGTTAATTAGTGACTTCGTTGAGTTAATTAGTTTCTTAGAATTATTTTAGGATTTGTATTAGTTCTGAAAAATAAAGGAAAAAGAATAAGAGTACAGGAATTAAAAGAAATTAGGAAAAGAAATAAAAACAAAAAGAATTGGAAACAAAAGAGTGCAATCAGCTTTGGGCCCAGTGTGTTAGTCTTATAACTAGCCCAATTCATTTTCCTGAGACCCATCAGACACACCCCAGTCCAGGCCCAAACCCTGTCTGAACCCGGCCTGCCCCCCCTTGAGTGAAACGACGACGTTTTGTTGTCAAGCAATCCTAGCCGTCGAGGATCTTTGATCCAACGGCTGGGAAGTGAGTTCAATTTAGCATAATATGGTCGGATTCCCCTACCCCCTTTCCATCTCTCAGAACCCCACCGCACATAACCCTAATTCCCGCCGCCCTCCGCCGCAAGCCGCCGCCGGAAATTGCCCACGGTGGCGGCGAGTCTCCAAACTTCGCCAAATTAACACCAAATCACCCTCTCCCCTCCCTTATCACGAATCCCTTAACATTATCTCTCAAATCACACCAGGTCTCTTCGAATGTGTAAAACCCTAGCGTCGCCACAGTTGCCCCAGTGGCGGCGCCACCTCCAAATCGCTCCAAAGCAATACCTTGTGACCCTTATGCCTCCCTCAGGCTTCATCTGTCATTGATGCCCTTCAAATTTTGATTTAAGCTCGAGCTTCAAAAGAGTCGGCTAGAGCCTGTGTTTTCGAGTTTTAGGCCCAGAAATTAGTAAGTGTTCTTAATTTCTTTTTCTTCATTATGTGTCATTTTGTTATACATATATGAATTTTGTTCATCTTCAACACCTCTTTCATTTTAGGATTAATTTAGGGTTTTAACTCGTCTCATGTGTAGTTAATCTTTCTCCTGTCATTTGATTCAGTCGTTTGTTTAAAATTTGACCCTAGGAGTTCAACTTAACTGTTGTTCTGATTATTGAATCCTTCATCTTTGTTTTAATTCTGTTTGATCTGATCTGGGTTTGAGTTTGAACTGTTATTGAGTTTGACTATTGGAAGCGTATTATTGTTGTTTTGAGTTTGGTGTTTGATACTAATTCGACTTGGGTTTAAATTTGGCTTTAGTGCTTTAGTGTTAATTAGGAGTTAGTCTAGTGTGATTAATTAGTCAATTGTTAGGTTTTCTTATTGGTATTATTTGGTTATAGCTGAATAGCTTAGGCTTTAGTAAGTAACTAGGGTCACCTCTTGACTAAGGTGACAGGTTTGGGGCTTGGTTTAACTAGGTTAGTAATTTCATGAATAGTACGGGGGCAGTAAGGGTAGTTTACTTAGGGAATAGGATAGCAACTGAATTTGGAAGCTCTAGAACACTCTAGAATAGGGTTCAATTTAGAATTTTAGGAAATATAGTAGGATAACTTGGAAAATAAGTCAGTTCTTTAGGGACTTTTAAGCAAAGATGAAAATTAAGGAAGGATCAAAAGGGAAAACTGAAAATCTGAAGTTCCCCTTTAGTTTTGCCTATAAAAGGCAGTAGGTATTGCCTTGTTAAGCAAGTTTTCAATCTCAAAAAAAATTCCCCCAAGAGGTATTTTGCAAGCTCCACAGATCTGAAATTTGAATTTCAAACTTCAAAACCAAATCTGAAGAAAATTTCCTTTGTTTTAGATCTTAGTTCATTTAAAAAAAAAAAGCAATAGAAAACTCCAGAAGCACTGTTACAATGAGATTTCTAGTTTGATTGCGGGTTTAGCTTGTTAATCCAAGTTCCTAGTGGTCCGGGATTCAATTTCAAAGTTGTTTTGGGTTTAGGCGAGTTATTTTTGGGTGTTGCTAGTTGCTGAGGGTTCAGAAACTGTCCTGGGTCTAATTTCGAGTGACTTTGGTTTCAATTAAGCTATTTTGGTCATCTATTGGGTGTTGTACTTCTGTAGTGTGTTCCTGGGTTTTTTGAAGTTGTTTTGGTTCAGAATTGCCCCTGTTGTCGCTGATTGTGATTGCTGCTTGTCTATTTGCTGTTATTGACTTCTTCTTCTTCGCTGTAACTTCCAGGTACATCTCTTAAGCCTGGCACAATGTAGAAATCAATTTGAGACATGAAATGAAGTTTGCCGCATAATTTTTGTTGTAGATCTGTCTGTTCAAATTTCGAGTAGATTTTTTTGGTTAATTGTTCAATGTAAATAACTTCTGACTGTATTGGACTATTGAGCTTTCGTTTATATTGATTCATCTCAAAACAATAGCCTTAGCGTAGTGTAGTTTAATTTCTAATGCTAGTACACTTAAAAATCAAAATGACATGAACTTGAATCTGAGTTTGAAAATCAGTGTGTATGCTTATCTCCACGCTCGACCCAGGTTTAACGAACATTGAGGTTAACTTCAGTAATTTAGTTCTAAGAGCAAAAGATAGGCGTCTGAATCCAAAGCCTCAATATAGATGATGATTGTTTCGTGTTAATTTCCTAGATTTTCTGAGTATTAGGTGAGTTTGAATAATCAGAAACCTATTGCTCAAGGCCACAACGTATGTGTTAATTTTTTAGTTCTAGCTTACATTTCATTTGGGCCTAGGCGAAGGCCCAAAACTGGACAGCTTTTGGTTAATAAAGTTTGGGCTTGATTTTTGTTTGCATAAGGCCCATGTCTGGGCAGTGTTTCTTCGTACGAGTAGGACTAAATCTGTTTAGGGCCAGCTTGAAGGCCCAAAACACTGTAATTGCCATCTTTTTTCTGAATATCTTAGTAGTGGTACATTAACATGATAATTAGTTAGGGCCTTTTCTTTTATTAAAGACAATACATAATAGAAAATCATAGTTCCTCTTTAGGTTGGCCTTTAAACTAAAACGAGGTGAGCCCCGCTAGACAAAATGCATAAATTGCGGGGCCCTCTTTAAATGTCTATATTAAAATACTTAGACTTCGGGATGAGCCGTTTAGCGAATTTCACGGCTCTCCCAAATGATAATAACACGTTAGCTACTTTAGGCACGTCTTTTAAATAATTTACCTTCCTAAATACGGGTGCACATTTATGTGACCCAAATCCAAATCCCAACGAAGTCGAAATGTGTCAAAGATCTCGGGTGCATTTATGTGACGCGGTTCGAGACGTGTTTCCACGACGTTGCAATTCTCTTGAAATAATAATACAAGCGGTTCAAAGTTAAAAAGCACATAGACTAAAACATGTTGTAAAATCAGGTAAATAAGCCAAATATGACAGTTGAGCGACCGTGCTAGAACCACGGAACTCGGGAATGCCTAACACCTTCTCCCGGGTTAACAGAATTCCTTACTCGGATTTCTGGATCGCGGACTGTTAAATAGAGTCATAATTTCCTCGGTTCGGGATTCAACCGGTGACTTGGGACACCATTAATCTCCCAAGTGGCGACTCTGAAATCTTAATAATAAATCCCATTCCGATTGTCCTTTAAGTGGAAAACCCCTTTATTATGCCCTTCACGGGGTGTAGTAAGAAAAAAGGAGGTGTGACAGTAGCCAATATGAGTATGAATTGGCTGCAGAAATTGCCATTATACTGGAGGATTTAAAAAAATACGAGGATGAGCTAGAGGAGAAGGCCAGAGTAGAACACCAACAATCAATCGAACTAGATTTTGAGGATGCCGATGTCGTAGAAGAGATACTAGAGTCAACCAAGGATATTGAGGATACATATTTAGTTGACTCTATTGTCATTAGTGTTGAGAATGTAGACAGTCCCAATGTTCATGTAGTTGAGCGCATTGGTCCACACTCCAAGTATTTTTCCACATTGTGTTTAGATGATGATATGGAAATAGAGTCGTCCGAGCCATTTGAGGAGTCAAGGAGTAAGGAACAAGATGCCTACATTATGGAATTCTTCGTGCCAGAAAGCCGGGAATACACATCTCATCCAAAGGCCAAGAAGTGTAGAATACTACATTGTTTTATTGGGCCAGATTCGTTCTACCACCCCATGAGCATGATCTAGAGCAGAATCAAAACTTGGGGTCCGATTCATAAGTTCAAAGTGGAGGCAGAAAGTGACTCGCGTCGTGTCGCAACGTTAAATCAAGCGCTTGTTGGGAGGCAACCCAGCTTTACTGCTTTATTTTATTTTATTTTTTTAATTTTTTTTAATTGTATTATTTTTGTAGTGCCAGTTTTTTATTTTCTAGGAGCATGGAAAATAAAGCTATTGGAAGGATGTAACAGCAAACCAAATGGTTGGAACAAAGTGTGTGGTACCCTCACGAAGGACCTGGCCTGGGAGAAGTTTGAGTACCCCATGAGATGTTAGTGCTTCGGCCTTTGGCCTACCAGGGAGTTTCTTTTACCCTCTTGTATGTATGAGTGTGCATTGGGGACAATGCACAATTTTAAGTGTGGGGTGAGGAGATTGTCTGGGTGACTTTCTATGCTATTTTAGTTGTGTTAGTTTAATAGAATAATTTTTTTTTTTAAAATAGAAAAGATTGGACTTTTCCCGACGATGGATCTATTAGACAATTTTCTTGAGGGATTTAAGTCTAAAGAAAAAAAAACAAAAAGATTTTTTGTGTTAGGTAGTGTAGCAATTACCCCTTGGTTTTTCTTTGTGTCGCGGTTCTTTTCCAAGGGTTTTGTTTGAACCGGGTGTAGATAGTTTTTTTTGGGGAGTAGGAGCCATTGTGTTGTGTTTTGAATTGAAGCAATATCTCTTAACTTTGTATGCCTTGAGAATAGTAAGTACTCTGGCTATGACGCTTAGGCTCAGTTTTTGACTCCTGTATAAGTACCTTAAATTGTATGATTTTAAATTTGCTTAACTGCTTTGACTAGAGTGTCTTGATGAATCCAATCCTGAATGAGTTATGTGCCATATGTGTGTGTAAGGTTTTGTGTTATTCTGTGCGTGCATTTGATGCCTAGAACTTGCCTGTTTTCAAGCGAAATAGTAGTTTTGTTCAGTCTTGGAAGTGATATAGGCATTTCTTTGTTGAGCCAGATATGTATATTTTAACCGCCTAATTGTTATGTATCATAGTTAACCCCTTTGAGCCTGTAATCCTGTTTCTTTGGCAACCACATTACAAGACTTACCCATTTGTTTGAATTAACCATCTATTTGAACCATTGTAACCTCTCATGAGCACTTGAATTGTTTATGAACTTTGTAAAAGTTAAAGTGTGGGGTGGTTGGTTTGGCTTTTGAGTGGAGCTAATAAAATAAGGAGAAAGGTGCACTGTTTTGAACAAGTAAGAGCCACTTGAATTGAAAAAAAAAATAGTTGTATTGCTGTAAAAAAAAAGTATTCCTTGATAAGTAGTGACTCTTGATGTAATTGTGCTTAAAGAAGTATGGGGTAATATACGTTGATGTGAAGGTGGAGTTTGGTTTGACATAAGTATGGGTTTGAATGTTAAAGTATATGTATTAAAGTTCTTAGGGAGGTGTAGTCACTCTTATATCTAAATGTATCCTACCCGTCCCGCAGCCTACATTACAACCAAATAAAGTCCTACTTGATCCTAGACTGAATAAGCTCGATTAGTAGAGTAGTACACTATGGGCAAGACTATGATGCATCTTTTGTGGCATATGAATGTTATTTCTGAGAGTGAGTGAATTCTTTCTATCTTGAGTTCCTAAGTGCTCTTAAATTTTATTGTGTGGAACTACTCTCTTTTGTTGTGTGAGGGCACTTGATTAATGAAGGAGAGGTAATGTCAGTGACCTCTATGTTAGAGTAAGTGGGTGAGTAGTGAATAATGCGTGGTACTTGTGAGTTAAATCTTGAGGTGAAGATGTTACGCTTTGTGCTTAGTCTATTTTAAATATTCTTGGTGTGATGAGTTAGGAGAATTGTTTTAAAAAAGGTCGTGTTTATATAAAGTGTAGTTTGATTTCTCGAGGACGAGCAATGGTTTAAGTGTGGGGTGTTGATGGTAGTCTATAATTGCGTATTTTAGTCGCTTATTACACTCAAATTTACTGCACTTTAATTGAGTTTGAGCTTTAATCGCTAGTGTCTTGCACTAATTGTGTGTTTTATGCCCTGCAGGAGTGATTTCTGTGTAGATGTTATGGAATGAATTCAAGTGATTTGGAGCTTTGAAGTCTGAGTAAAAGTCTAAGGAATTAGCCGGGATCGTGTCAGAGGTCAATTTTGATAGTTAAGAACAAACGAAGACTCGAGTAGACATATTGCACACTATCTAGTAAAATAGACATAACTCTTTGCTCAGAACTCCATTTGGACTATATAATATATGGTTAGAAAGCTAACTCAATGGGCTACAACTGTCGTGTTTTACGTTCTTCCAAATTCTAAACAGAACAGGGTGAAAAACACAATCGAAACTGCAATTGCGGACCTGGTCGCGGACTGAGGCAGTGCACTTGTTAATATGCGCGGTCACTAGCGCGCCCGCGCTAGTCCAGGCCTGTAAACTTGTCCTTTTTCACATCGGAGAAGGTATAATTGTTTGGTCCCAACCCTACTTGGTATATATACATGGAAAAATGGTATTTTGAGAAGGTTGGACAGATTTGAGACACAGATTCGACCTAAGGAGGCAGAGACACAATAGGAGCAAGGCGGGGACTTCTTCTACGAGTTTTTCCTTCCTCTTCCTATTTTGAATTGTTGGTTATGACTTTTAGTATTATAGTTTTACATACTATTATGAATAGCTAATTTGTTATCTAGGGTTTTGATGGAACCTTTTGTAGAATAAATTCTTGTTACGTTTTTATATAATTGAGCCGTAGTATTTTCTCTATTTGTTCAACTATATTATTCTTGTAGTTGATTGAAGGGCCCTCAATTAGCTGTGCCTATTTAGTATGAATTACTCGGGAGAGAGTGCATATTTAGGTAGTTGTTGAACAACATCACTCCCGACGTATGTGAGGAATCAATAACCAAATGTTTAAAGGTGGGATTAGGGATAACGAAACCTTGGGTGCGATCTAAGTGAGCTATAATTAAAGCCAGCTAGCGTAACTCGGGAGAGTATGTCTAGTAAATTGTCGTAATTACTCGGGAGAGAATTACAACACGCAAAGCGCTCATGATCGGTAGAGAATACTTATGCGAAATTATAGAAGACATAGCGGGAATGATTCCGACAATTGGGGAAATCATAACTCTAGACCTCCTTAATCTTTTCTCCAACCTGTAGTATCTTAAGTGTTAATTTATTATTTTAATTTGTTAGTTAGTTAGTTAAACACAAGAATCTTAATATCTATAAGTTAGGAATTGTTCAAGCTTGTATTCTTGGTGATAGTGAACAACTGTAGCTAAGCCTTAGTTCTCTGTGGGATTCGACTCTGGACTTTTAGACCGGATTATATTTGCAGCGACCGCTTATCCTTTTTAGGACTAGAGTTGGGCGTGATCAATAACTATGTACTAAACTCTGAATGCTAGTAGTAGCTCTAATGTTGCATATGTATGCTACCTCACGAGCAATAGTAGTCCAGTCTCGTGCCCTTTTCTCAAATATCCTCAGATTTCTCTCAATCCAAATTGCATGTGCTCTTTCTGCATATACTAATCAAAATATCTTTGCTCTTTTGGTCTTGCCTTTAGCATGCTGCAAACTCCATTCAAGATGCTGCTCCCAAGACTGTGTACTTCTATATTCATGTTGCATCTAATGCATAATCTTCCTCCACTGGTTCTTGGTATACTCACAGATGACAAACAGATGATCCCTATTTTCCTCATGGTTGTGGCATAAAGTACATTGTTTATCCACTGTCATTCCCCATTTTTTCAATCTATCTGTAGTGGGAAGTCTTCCATGTAGTAACATCCACATGGTAAACTGTGCTTTAGGTCTCGCGATGTTCTGAAACATTAAGCATTTCCATGACACTCGAGGTCTTTGTCCCAGTAGATGTAGATAGATATGCCTAGACATACTAGAACCCTGTATGTTCCTCTGCACCAGATTCCAATCTGTTCTAGCATTGAAAGTTTGTCTGATCATCCAGCAGGCTTGTTTAGGAGCTGGCATTTGCAAGAATTGCTGACCTTTGATATAATAGGAGTGAATACACTTGATCCACAGTCTATCCTGCTTAGCTTCCACATCCCAGCACACTTTAGTTATAGCAGCTCTATTCCACAAGTGAATGTTCACCAGATTTAGGCCTCCACAAGACTTAGGAGAGCACATCTTGTCCCAGGATATCAGTGCCTTCTTAGTGATGCTATTGGTGGCAGACCATATATAGCTCCTACAATATGCATCAATAGTCTTCAACACCTTGACAGGTAATGGTAATAACTGGGCCCAGTATGCTTGGATTCCAAATATCACACTTTGTACTAACTGTACTCTTCCTGCATAGGATAATTTTTTAGCTGTCCATGAAGAAATCCTTGCCATTATCTTTTGTATGAGAGGTTGCCACTGAATCATTGATATCTTTTTTGTTGATAGTGGTATGCCTAAGTACTTGAAAGGCATCTCCCCTTGTCCATATCTCAGATGTTGTAAGATTCTGTTTCTTTCAACACTTGAGACCCCTCCAAAGTACACTGAACTCTTTCCCATATTGGCTTGTAACCCTGATGCTTGAGAAAACTGATTAAAGCATCAATGCATGGCAGCCACTGATGTTAGATCACCTCTTGCAAATAACAGTAAATCATCAGCAAAGTTTAAGTGTGTGATACCCATACCCATTCTAGCACACTTTGGATGATATTTGAAGCCTTTTTCCCCCCTTTAGCCCATTGAGACTTCTGCTAAGATACTCCATTACAATAGCAAATAGAAAAGGGGATATATGATCCCCTTGTCTAAGTCCTTTTTTTGCATCAAAGGGGGAAGTGGTCTCTCCATTGATCAATATGGTGTAGTTGACTGTTTTGACACATTCCATAATCCAGCCAATAAATTGTGTAGGAAATCCCAAATTATTCATTACCTGTTCCAAAAGATCCATTCCACTAAATCATAGGCCTTTTGTTGATCAATCTTAATCATACATCTATCAGAGATGTGCTTCCTTGTATAAGATTTTACCAATTCATGGGCCACTATGATGTTATCTGCAATTCTTCTCCCAGGAATAAATCCTGCCTGATTTTCACCGATGATGAATGCAATAGCCTTTTGTAGTCTTGATGCTAGTACCTTAGAGATGATCTTATAGAATAAGGTACAACAAGCAATAGGTCTAAAATCCTTCACATTGATAGGTTTGTCAACTTTTGGTATTAGTGTAATAGTAGTACAGTTTAGTGCCTTATACATTCTACCAGTGGTGAAAAATTCCTTAACAGCTTCACAGACCTCCTCCTTGATAATTTTCCACGCTTTCTTGAAAAAAATATGCATTGAAACCATTCACCCCTGGTGCCTTGTCATCCCCAATACTCTGCAATCCTTCAAATATCTCTTGCTCAGTGACTTCTGCACATAGCTGAATTCTTTTCTGTTGAGAGAGTATAGGCCCTTGCTTCATGATCTCCCTATTGGTGGCAGGTAGATTTTAGGCAGCAGATCCCATCAGTGATTTATAGAACTCCATGATTTCATACTTGATCATTTCAGCATCATTCAAATTCTGCCCATCTAGTGATATGAGTTCTTTAACCTGTTTCTTCTTATTCCTTTCCTTTTACACAGCAGAAAAATACTTGGTATTGGAGTCCCCAAGTTTAATCCACTTAGCTCTTGACTTTTGCTTTAGGACACTTTCCTCTATAAGAGACCATTTCTCCAGCTGATGAAGAACATTTTTCTCCTGATCCAGTAGGCAATCACTGTACTATGTGATAATCTTCTCCTGAATTTCTTGGAGTTCTCCTCGAGCCTTGTCAAACTTGGCAGTAATAGTTTTGAACTCCTCATTGTTTAAAGCCTTGAGTCTAGGCTTTAAAGTTTTCAACTTCAGCCAAATATTCTTCATTCTCCAATTTGTCACATTCTGCTCTCATACTTCCTGCACTAATTGTAAGAAGTTATCATGGTCTGCCAAGACATTCAGAAATCTGAATAGAATTTTACCAGGCCTAGTAATTGTGGAAATTGATAGTAGCATAGGTGAGTGATCAGACATTTGGGGTAGATCATATTCAGTCTACACATGCCCCCATTATCATCCATAAGACTCTATCAATTCTGCTACTGATTCTATCTTTTCCATATTGTTTGTTTGACCAAGTGTAGTAGTCTCCCTTCCATATCAATTCATTCAGTTGCAGAGCTTGAATGCAATTAGAAAAGTCTTGAGTTTCTGCATATGTTATAGGATTGCCCATCAATCTGTCTTGAGGATATAGCACTGCATTGAAGTCTCCACAAATTAACGAAGGTGTGGTTATGTTTGCAGCCAAACTATGTATTTCTGTCCAGAGTAATCTCCTTTGTTCAACTGTATTATATCCATAGACTACAGTCATTAAGCAGTCTATATTTGCTAAGTTGTCTTTTAGCTGGCGATATAAGAATTATGCCCCGACTTTTATTAAATTCACAGTATACTATCTTGGAACCCATACCACCCACAGTCTACCATTCCGACCATATTGGTAACTGTTTATCACTTCCCATTCAGGTATAATGGCTTTGATCACTCTCTTGAACTTATGCTCTTTCACTCTAGTTTATATCAAGCCAGCTAACTTAACATTTTTATTCCTGATGTAGTTATGCAATTCTTTCTGCTTATACCTCTTATTGACTCCCCTCACATTCCAGAATAGCCAATTAATCAGCATGTTAAATGGCCTCTTCCCTTGTCAAGGGGTAATTGATGTACATCCCTAGTCCCACATGGTAGTACCTCAAAGGGATTTTTCACCTTAATTGCAGACAACAAAGGAAAATTTATTAAGTTAAACTCAGGACTGTTTTCCTCGATTGCATTCTTTAGGCATAACCTCAATTGGACTATTATTGGTTTGTCGTTGGCTATTTGCTGGTCTGCTACTTGGAGAAGCAGAGTGTGACATTTGTTGTTCCACTGGTGCCTGCTGCTGCCCCTGCTGCTCAGCTGGTGCATTTTGTACATGTAAGACATCAATTTTCTGAACCTGGCCTTTAGTTCTCCATTCCATGGTCATTTTATTAGTTTCCCTTATTTTTCCCTTCTGCTTGATCTGCTGCTTAGCCTCCTGCTTATTGGTGTCTCCATAAGGAGCACATGTGTGACCAACCTTTTGACATTGCTCACAAAACTTAGGTTTCCATTCATAGTAAACTCCTTGCAGAAATTATTTGCCCTTTGGATCTCTAACACATATTTCATCTAGAAGTGGTTTAGTCATACTAACCTCTATCAACATTCTGGCAAAGGAGATTCTGGTCTTCTTAGTTGTACATTCATCAGCAAATATAGGGGTCCCAATAGCACTAGCTATTCTACTCAGTGAATCAACTCCCCAACAGTTCATAGGCAATTTTGGAAATTTAACCCACAGGGGAATTTCAGTGAGAAATTCCTTATTAAAATCAAAATCTGAGGTCCAAGGCTTCAAAATCATAGGCCTATCGTTAATGGAATAAGGCCCAGAATAATAGATCTCTTGCATGTCAGGCTCCGTGTGAAATCTGATTATGTAGTATCCTTCCTCATGCAGAAACACATCTGGTTCTCTAGCATTTTGCCCAATTAACACTTATATATCGTTTCATAGTGTTATATCTCGGAGTCTCGCCCAAGATGTAAACAATTAGAGCACATTTCCACTTTTCAGTCTCAGATTCAACCTCGTCTTTGTCCAATTGTACAATTATTTGGCCATTGATGATTTGCGGAGGAATATATGAAAGAGACATAACATTTGTTGCAGATCTGTTCTTCTGAAATAGGTTAGACCATGGTTTAGGATCTACATCTTTTGTCGCCAGTGTAGGATTTGTTGAAACTCTATCTTCCTCAGCAGCTGTTACTGTTGCATGCACAGCTTGTTCCTTTGCTGCATCCTCCAATTCTGGTCGAGTTGTAGCCGATGGAGGTGTTGTGAGATCTAGCTTTTTTGAGACTCCTGAGCTAGATGCACCTCCAATGTTCCTCCATTGAGCCCTAGTATCAAAATCTAGGTCTAGATCTGGTGTTTGTATATCTTTTTCTTTACTATTCCCATTTGCTTTGCTTCGTGAGCTGATAGAGCTTTCTGTATTAGTGATTACTACTTTTTTGGGCCTTCTACGTCCTCTTCCCCTCCCTCTCGCCATGGATGACCAGGTTCAGTGCATGTTAACTAACGTGAGCTGAGAGCATTTAGAGAGAGGGAGCTATTTTCATACCCAATGCGCTATTTAACGTCATTGACTGATAACCTAAAATAAATGGGAAGTATTTTATTACAATAGGTTAAATTGTACTATAATGCATAAAGTTTTCTACATTGTTGACATATATAACTTAAATTCATTATATCGTAAAAATTAGGTTTAAAAGTAACGAGTCGTGGTGCAAAGATGTAGAATGTAGATTGATCCCATTAGTTAACCAGGCCATGCCCTTGTTCTTTTTACTTTTTTGGACAAGTTACATATTTGAGGTAGGCGAAAAATAATTATATATGCTAATTAAAATATGCAAAAAGAATAAAGAATATATATATATATATATATATATATATATATATATATATATATATATATATATATATATATATATATATATATATTGACTACATTCTACATCTTTGCACCACGACTCGTTACTTTTCCCATTTGCTGTATTTTGACTTTTAGCACATAAACTATTATTTTACCACCAAATTGTCACAAAGATCAGCGATGAGCTAAGAGGCAAAATGGACCGCCTAGCATCGGAGCGGGATGCCACCAAAAGACTTGGCATCGATTAAAGTGCAGCTCCGAGTGATGAAAGACAAGGCTGAAAAATGGTCTCGGTTGAACGAGGAGCTCCGGGCACAGCTTGCCTCGGCCGTTGCTAAGATCAACCTTGATAATATAGGAGTACTAGATACTAAGATTCATAAAAGAAAATAAAAATAAAAATGTAGAAACCCCCTCATATTATGAGTACAATCAAAAAGTCATCGCCAACTAAGTAACATGAAATGTTAACCAAAACAATCACTACATTTAACTCTAATTTAGGTAATTAAATATGTACTTCAACAATCATAAGTTAGATAAAATTACCAAATTCATGCCACCATACAAGAACAGAAGTGACAGGATATGGTCCATTCTCTTTATTGTGTTGAATAACAGCCTAGCAGTCATCAAATTCCAGCTTATGATCTATGACAATTTGGAAGATATATATTCCTGCAGTCCAAATTTGACTTTTCAGAGCTTATTCAATTTAACCATATTATCATTTATTTTTGTCAAACGGCAACTAATATAAAATGTCGCAGGCGCTATTAACGTGCTAGCATATATAATAGGAAGAATATCAATATAAAAACTGGGCATAAACATGTACTTTGATAGGATTTCAGGGCTTAATGAGCGTACGATGAAAGTTATTTTTCATGAAAAAAATTTCAGCAAATAAATCCCCCCCCCCCCCCCCCCCAAACACACACACATATAAGACTAATAATATTATTAGTGAAATGGGGAGTATTGGCAGTCATCATACGTTCTAAATTTTGACAAGAATTAGATCTAAAATCAAGCTACAACAGGTTGATTTGAGTATAGTTTTAGAGAATTTCGCAAAATCTTTTTTAATTGTATTGTAATTAGCATAGTTGATAGATTGTTCCAAAAGAATTAACTTGAACAAAATCAAATTCTTTTTAGGTCTTTCTTTTTATTTAATACTCATTATACTTTTAAACTTATAGATTCACATCTACTATTTATTGTAATTTTAATGAATTTTTATATTTTAACTTTATGCTCCGCGTCAAAAGTAATACATTCAAAAAAATCTTATATCTTAATACTAGATCCACCCCTGCTGCAAGGCCTTAAATTTTGATAATTGGAGTAAAATCTGATAATTGAAGTTGAAATGGAGATAAAAGGAAGTTGGAATGGAGATAGTACGTTGAAAATATAACGTAAATTATGCAGTTGCTAGTTGTCAAAGTCAACCACTTAAGATAGACAAAGACAGAAATTGCAAAAGCATTAACTTCTAAGCAAATAAAATAGATTGATATTTATTATATTATAATCATATACTGACAAAGACAAAGACTTTGCTAGGTAATGAAGGTTCAACAAATAAACTGAATTGCCTCAAAAAGACGACTGCTGGACATCCGTTTCATATTAGTGTTTGCAAAAATTACTGAATTTGTCTCTATTTACCATGTCAAAATCACTTCTTGTATTGAGGGTTAACTTGCAGACCACTTCAACAAATGTGCCTGAGGTGGAAAAGGCAAGAGACCCTACTCTTTTCTCTTTCACCAGCCGAGAGACCTTTTTGATATGATTATATATGCTATTGTTCTATTTTGTGTGATATTCTTAACTTCTTAGTCCCTTCCAACAAAAATGACATCCTCTTTTTATATTTAAAAACGCTATAACTGTAAATTTTTGTTTTGGTAATGATGATAATATGAGTCGAGCCTAATAAAAAAATGAGGATTTATATTGCTGACCCAAATTTGTTTGGGACGAAGGTGAATTTGAAGTACTCTTATAGCTATAAAAATATTATAATATATTTGGTACTACAAGTTGTACTCTCAGAGGCTGAGCCATCCCTTCGGCTACGTGTAACGACCCAACCGGTCGTTTCGAGAGTTGTAGCCCCGTTCCCCCATTTTCTGCTTCTTTTGTGTTTTACAACTGTGTTATGACTTACCGGGTTAGTTGGTTTGGGTCCGGAGTGGTTTTGGAATGAATTGAGACACTTAGTCTCTTAATTGAAAGCTTAAGTTAGAAAAGTTGACTGGACGCCGACTTATGTGTAAACGATCTCGAATTTGAATTTTGATGGTTCCGTTAGCTTTGCTAGGTGACTTTGGACTTAGTAGCGCGTCCGGATTGTATTTTGGAGGTCTGTAGTGGAATTAGGCTTGAAATGCCGAAAGTTGGAAATTTGGAAAGTTTGACCGGGGGTGGACTTTTTGATATCGGGGTCGTATTGGATTTCCGAAAGTTGGACTAGGTCCATGGTGTCATTTATGACTTGTGTGCAAAATTTAAGGTCAATTGGACGTGATTTGATATGTTTTGACGTTGTTTGTAGAATTTAGAAATGTCAAAGTTCATCACGCTTGAATCTCTGTATAATTTGTGTTTTTGATGTTGTTGGAGGTGATTTGAGGATTCGGCTAAGTTCGTATGATGTTATGGGACGTGTTGGTATGTTTGGTGGAGGTCCCGAGGGCCTCGGGTTGATTCTGGGTAGTTAACAGATCAAGTTGTTAAAGTTGAAGATTGCTGAAGTTGGCCTGTTGCTGGTGTAATCGCACCTGCGAGGATATTGTCGCAAGCGCGGTGAGGTTGCCGCAGATGCGGAGCTAGAGATGGTCTGGGGCAATCGCAGGTGAGAAGGGGAATGCGCATCTACGAGCCCACATATGCGCAAGGTGGAGGTTAGGTTGTTTCCGCAGAAGCGGACTATGGACCGCAGAAGCGCGTCAGCAGGTGCTAGACCTGGAGTGCAGGTGCGAGCCAAGGAGTTTAAGTAATTTTCCGCAGATGCGGAGTGCGCATAAAAGGCCGCAGGTGCGAAAAGCCTGGGCAGAACCTATAAATAGAGGACTTCGCTTATCATTTTTGAGCTCCGATTTTTGGGGATTTTGAGAGGGATTTCGAAGTGATTACTAAGGTAAGTTCCTTGTGCCTATTTATCTTCAATGATGGTGCCCACTGATTTTATACCTAGTTGGTGAGTTTTTGAGGTGAAATTTGGAAGATTAGGGCTTGAGAATTGGAGAGTGAATTTTAGGGATTTGGAGGGGCAAATGATGTCGGATTTTGATAAATTTTGTATGGTTAGACTCGTGAGTGAATGGTCTTTCGGGTTTTCTGACTTTTGTTGGATTTCGAGATGTGGGCCCGGGGGGCCGGGTTTAAGCCGATTTCGGATTTTGGGTCTAATTTAGTAGTTTTCTTGTGGAATTGATCCCTTTAGCCTATATTAATTGTATTGTACAACTTGTGGCTAGATTTGGGACGTTCGGAGGCCGACTCGCGAGGCAAAGGCATCTTGGAGTAGCGTTTTGCCTGGATTGAGGTAAGTAACACTTATAAATCTGGTCCTGAGGGTATGAGACCCCGGATTTTGTGTCAGGTGATTATTTTGGAGGTGACGCACATGCTAGGTGATGGGCGTGTGGGCGTGCACCAAGGGGATTGTAACTTGGTCCGTTCTGTGAAAACTGTAAAGTTGAACAACTTGCTGTTAGCTATATGCTCTCTAGGTGTTATAGAAATTGACTGTAAATCATGTTAGAAATAATGTTTAGGCTATGTATTGGTACTGTTGGGTCCCACAGAGGTCACGTTACATGTTGAATTGCCTGCTAAATGCTAATTATACTCACTCGTAGTTTTCACTCGCATATCATATCTCAGTCTCTATTATTCTATTTGATGCATTATGTTATTGCTGTTCGGGCTGATTTTCCTGATTTCTGAGAGCCCAAGAGACTGGAGAGATTGACGACTGAGTGAGGCCGAGGGCCTGGTTGTGAGGATATTTATGGGATCGGGCTGCATGCCGCAGCATGTTTCATTGATTTTGACATGATTGGCTTGATATAGCACTTGGGCTGTAGGAGCCCCTCCGGAGTCTGTACACACCCCTAGTGAGCGCAAGTACCTACTGAGTGCGAGTGCCGAGTGCCAAGTGCTGAGCGATCGTGAGGAATGAGTGACTATGAGGAATGAGTGATTGTGAGGTTGGAGTGAATGGGAGGACTGAGTGATGATTGCCTGAGAGGCTATATATGATTTCATTATTGATGCACACAGTTGAGCTATATCATTGTTTTGAAAACTTCTGAAAGATATTTATCCGGTTTTTACTTGAACTTGACCTAAACAAACTGATTTGACTTAAATTTTCGGATTGAAAGCATGCCTATTCTTTACTGAAATTTTTAAAATGAACTGTATTTGTATAGCTCGTCACTGCTTCTCAGCTCCATATTTATTTCTGTTACTTACTGAGTTGGAAGTACTCAGGCTACTCCCTGCACCTTGTGTGCAGATCAAGGTGTGACCGAACACAGAGGTCATTGAGCTCGTGCATGGTCGATCACCAGAGATTTACGAGGTAGCTGCCGGCGTTCGCAGACCTTTTGCTCCTTCTTTATTATCTTTCTTTTCTGTATTGACATTTAGACGCAAACTATTGTAAACATTGTCTTTTAGATTGAAAGTATAATTGCTCATGACTTAGTGACACCCCGATGTTGGGGCTATTATTTCGTACTTGTATTTTGAGATTAAACTCTGTTTTTGAAAACTCTCCTTTATTTACGAAGTTTGATTTACCTTCTGTGAAATATTGGAAGTGACTTTTATAATGTCGGTTTGGCTAGTATCATCGATAGGCGTCATCACGACAGGTTAGAATTTGGGTCGTGACAAGTTGGTATCAGAGCCTAGGTTACGTAGGTCTCACAAGTCATGAGAAGGTTTAATAGAGTCTTGCAGATCGGTACGGAGACGTCTGTACTTAACTTCGAGAGGCTACAGAACCCTTAGGAAACTTCACATTCTTGAATTCTTATCGTGTGAATCTGTGGATACTGGTAACTAAACTTTTGTTGTTCTATTCTCTCATAGATGGTGAGGACACGTGCTACCGGGTAGGAATGACAGCCACCAGTACCAACAATCAGGGCCGCGAGAGGCCGAGGTCGCGATAGAGGCCGTGGTAGGGGCAGGGGTGCAGCCTGCACAGCTGCTAGGACAGCACCTGCAGATCCACCAGTTGCCCCAGTTCAGAATCACGTCCCAGTTGCGGATGCACCAGCGGGACCAGCCCAGGCACCAGCTGTGCCTATTGTGTTTCCATGCCTTCAGGAGGCCTTAGCTCAGATTTTGACCGTATGCACCAGTCTTGCTCAGGCGGTCTCTATTCCGGCCGTAGCAACCACTTCTCAGGCCTGGGGAGGCACCCAGACTCCCGCTGCCCGTACACCCCAGCAGGTGATGCAGGGACTTCAAACACCAGGGCACTACCAGCCCAACCGGTGGCAGCTTCTCAGGCCCATGTGGTTTCTGCTATGACTGATGATGAGCAGTGGAGGTTAGAGAGGTTTGGTAGACTTCAGCCTCCATCTTTCGATGGGGCAGAGTCGGAGGATGCCCAGGGCTTCTTGGGCAGATGTCAAAGGACTCTCCGTACAACGGGTATTCTGGAGACTAGTAGGGTCTCGTTCACTACTTTTTAGTTCACTGGAGCTATCCTCACCTGGTGGGAGGTTTATGAGAGGCGTAGGCCGGTTGGGGCAGTGCCACTTACATGGTAGGAGTTTTCAGTTCTCTTCTTGGAGAAGTATGTGCCGCAGTCTCACAGAGAGGAGCTACGCAGACAGTTCAAGCAGTTGCGTCAGGATGATATGACTGTGATGCAGTACGAGATGAGATTTTCTGAGTTAGCCCGTCATGCTGTTTGGTTGGTTCCCACGGACAAGGAGAGATCCGAAGGTTCGTTGATGGCCTTACATACCAGCTGCGGATACTTATGATTAGAGAGAGGATGTCCGGTGCTACTTTTGAGGAGGTGGTTGACATTGCTTAGGAGATAGAGTCTATCCGCCGCCAGGAGCAAGTTGAGAGGGAGGCCAAGAGGCCTCGTGGATCAGGTAGTTTTGGTGGTGTTCCTTCTGAAGGTCAGTTCTACCACGGCAGGGGTCGTCCATTCAGGCATGCTCATACGGCTCGCCCAGTTCACCGTGGTGCATCATCTGGTCATGGTTCACACAGTATTCATCAGGGTCACTCACTCTCAGTTCCCTTCCAGCTCAGAGTTTGTCCGTGCTCCATCGGTTCAGGGCTTCTTTACGCTAGGTCCTTCTACTAGTTATCTTGGTGCTCGGGCCTCCCTTCAGTCCTCGTCACCAGCATTGGGGAGTTTTTTTTAGTGTGGGGAGTTTGGGCATGTGTGGAGGCAGTGTCCTCATCGTCATGGAGGTTCGGCGCGGCAGAGGAGTCAGGCTCCATCTTATGCACAGCTGCTACACCACCCGCCCAGCCAGCTCGGGGTGGAGCTCAGTCAGCTTGGGGTCGCCCTAGAAGGGAAGGCCGATCAGGTGGAGGTCAGGCTCATTTCTATGCACTACCTACCAGGCCAGATGCTAATACTTCAGACACAATGATCACAGATATTGTCTCAGTACGTCACCGAGATGCTTCTGTATTATTTGACCCTGTCTACCTATTCAGATATATCCTCGTATTTTGCTCATTATCTGGATATGCCCCGTGAGTCTTTAGCTTTATCTGTTCATGTATCTACCCCAGTGGGTGATACTGTTATTATGGACCGTGTGTATCGATCGTGTGTAGTGACTATTGGGGGATTGGAGACTAGAGTTGACCTTTTGCTGCTTAGTATGGTTGATTTTGATGTGATATTGGGTATAGATTGGTTGTCTCCCTATCATGTTATTTTAGATTGCCATGCTAAGGCCGTAACATTGGCGATGCTGAGGTTGCCTTGGATCGAGTGGCGAGGTTCCTTAGATTATGTCCCCAGTAGAGTGATTTCGTACTTGAAGGCCCAACGGATGGTTGGGAAGGGTTATTTGTCTTATTTGGCTTTTGTGAGGGATGTTAGTGCTGAGACCCCTGCTATTGATTCTATTCCGGTGGTGCGAGATTTTCCAAATGTGTTTCCTGCAGACCTGTCGGGCATGCCGTCCGACAGAGATATCGACTTTGGTATTGACTTGGTGCCGGGCACTCAGCCTATTTTTATTCCTCCGTAACGTATGGCGCCGGCTGAGTTGAAGGAGTTAAAGGAGCAGTTTTAGGAGCTCCTTGAGAAGGGGTTTATTAGGCCTAGAGTGTCACCTTGGGGTGCCCCGATCCTGTTTGTGAAGAAGAAGGATGATTCCATGGGAATGTGCATTGATTACAGGAGTTGAACAAAGTCACAATCAAGAACAAGTATCCCTTACCGCGTATTGATGATCTATTTGACCAGCTTCAGGGAACGAGGGTGTTCTCCAAGATTAATTTTAGGTTGGGGTATCAACAGTTGAAGATTCGGGACTCGGATATTCTTAAGATAGCTTTTAAGACCCGTTATGGTCATTATGAGTTCCTTGTGATGTCTTTTGGGATGACCAATGCCCCAACAGCGTTCATGCATCCGATGAACAGCGTATTTCAGCCATATCTCGACTCGTTTATTATTGTATTCATTGATGATATCCTGGTGTACTCTTGTAGCCAGGAGGAGCATGCCCAGCATTTGCGAATTGTGTTGGAGCAGTTGAGAGAGGAGAAGCTTTATGCAAAGTTCTCCAAGTGTGAGTTTTGGCTCAGTTTAGTGGCATTCTTGGGGCACGTGGTGTCCAGTGAGGGTATTCAGGTAGATCGAAAGAAGATAGAGGCGGTTAAGAGTTGGCCCAGACCGTGCTCAGCTACAGAGATTTGGAGCTTTCTTGCTTTGGCTGGTTACTACCATCGGTTCGTTTAGGGTTTCTCGTCTATTACATCGCCCTTAACCAAATTGACCCAAAAGGGTGCTCCTTTCAGGTGGTCGGATGAGTGTGAAGCGAGTTTTCAGAAGCTCAATAATGCCTTGACCACAACTCCAGTTCTAGTTCTACCATCAACTTCTGGTTCCTATACAGTTATATTGTGATGCTTCTCGAATCGGTATTGGGTGTGTTTTGATGCAGGAGGGTAGAGTGATTGCATATGCTTCGCGTCAGTTGAAGCCCCATATGAAGAACTACATTGTTCATGATTTGGAGTTGGCTACCATGCCATTGTTCATTTGTTGAAAATTTGGAGGCACTATCTCTATGGTGTGTCTTGTGAGGTATTTACTGATCATCGTAGCCTCCAACACTTGTTCCAACAGAAGGATCTTAATTTGAGGCAGCGGAGATGGTTGGAGCCGCTAAATGACTATGATATTACTATTCTATATCATCTGGGAAAGGCCAATGTGGTGGCCGATGCCTTTAGTAGGAAAGCAGTGAGTATGGGCAGTTTTGCGTTTATTCCTATTGGCGAGAGACCTCTTGCAGTTGATGTTCAGGCTTTGGCCAACTAGCTCATGAGATTGGATTTTTGAAGCCCAGTCGGGTTCTAGCGTGTGTGGTTTCTCGGTCTTCCTTATTTGATCGCATCAGAGAGCGCCAGTATGATGATCCCTATTTTCTTGTCCTCAAGGACAGAGTTCAGCGCGGTGATGCCAGAGATGTGACTATTGGTGATGATGGGGTATTGAGGATGCAGAGCCATATATGTGTGCCCAATGTAGATGGACTACGTGAGTTGATTCTGGAGGAGGCCCACAACTCACGGTATTCCATTCATCCGAGTGCCGTAAAGATGTACCAGGATTTGAGACAACACTATTGGTAGAGGAGAATGAAGAAGGATATAGTTAGGTTTGTGGCTTGGTGTCTCAAATGTCAGCAGGTAAAATATGAGCATCAGAAACCGGGTGGATTGCTTCAGAAGATAAAGATTCTAGAGTGGAAGTGGGAGCAGATCACCATGGATTTCGTAGTTGGGCTCCCACGGACTTCGAGGAAGTTCGATGCTATTTGGGTGATTGTGGATCGGCTGATCAAGTCCGCGCACTTCATTCCAGTGAGTACTACCTATTGTTCAGACCGGTTGGCTGAGATTTACATCAGAGAGATTATTCGCCTGCACAGTGTGCCAGTTTCCATCATTTTAGATAGAGGCACGTACTTCACATCGCAGTTTTAGAGAGCCGTGCAGCGAGAGTTGGGCACTCAGGTGGAGTTGAGCATAACATTTCACACTCAGACGGACGGACAGTCCGAGCGCACTATTTAGATATTGGAGGACATGTTACATGTGTGTGTCATTGATTTTGGTAGTTCATGGGACCAGCATTTGCCGCTCGCGGAGTTTGCTTACAACAATAGTTATCTATCGAGTATTAGATGGCTCCGCATGAGGCTTTATATGGGAGGCGGTGTAGATCTCTGGTGGGTTGGTTTGAGCCGGGCGAGGCTAGGCTATTGGGCACTGACTTGGTTCAGGATGCTTTGGACAAGGTTAATGTTCGAGAGCGTCTTCGCACGGCGCAGTCAAGGCAAAAGAGCTATGCCGACAGGAAGGTCCGTGATGTGTCATACATGGTTGGGGAGAAGGTTCTGCTGAAGGTTTCACCCATGAAGGGTGTTATGAGGTTCGGAAAGAAGGGCAAGTTGAGCCCTCGGTTCATTGGGTCTTGAGGTGGCCTACGAGCTTGCTTTGCCACCTAGCTTGTCGAGTGTGCATCCAGTATTTCATGTTTCTATGCTCCGGAAGTACATACGGGATCCGTCTCATGTTCTGGACTTCAGCGCGGTTCAGTTGGATGGTGATGTGACATATGATGTAGAACTAGTGGCTATTCTGGAGCGGCAGGTCCACAATTTGAGGTCAAAGGATATAGCTTCAATGAAAGCGCAGTGGAGAGGTCAGCCCGTGGAGGAGGCTACTTGGGAGACTGAGCGGGAGATGCGGAGCTGATATCTATACCTATTTGAGGCTCCAGGTATGTTTCTAGACCCGTTCGAGGACGAACGTTTGTTTAAGAGGGGGAGAATGTAATGACCCGGCTGGTCGTTTTGAGAGTTGTAGCCCCGTTCACCTATTTTCTGCTTTTTTTGTGTTCTACAGCTGTGTTATGACTTACCGGGTTAGTTGGTTTTGGTCCGGAGTGGTTTTGGAGTGAATTGAGACACTTAATCTCTTAATTGAAAGCTTAAGTTAGAAAAGTTGACCGGATGTCGACTTATGTGTAAATGACCTCAGATTTAATTTTTGATGGTTCTGTTAGCTCTGCTAGGTGATTTCAGACTTAAGAGCGCGTCCGGATTGTATTTTGGAGGTCTGCAGTGGAATTAGGCTTGAAATGCCGAATGTTGGAAATTTGGAAAGTTTGACCGAGGGTGGACTTTCCAATATCGGGGTCGGATTGGATTTTCGAAAGTTGGACTAGGTCCATGGTGTCATTTATGACTTGTGTGAAAATTTTGAGGTCAATCGGACGTGATTTGATATGTTTTGACGTCGTTTGTAGAATTTAGACCTTGTTCTCCTTCTTTATTATCTTTCTTTTCTGTATTGACATTTAGATGCAGACTATTGTAAACATTGTCTTTTAGATTGAAAGAATAGTTGCTTATGACTTAGTGACACCCCGATGTTGAGGCTATTATTTCGTACTTGTGTTTTGAGATTAAACTCTGTTTTCGTAAACTCAGCTTTATTTACGAAGTTTGATTTACCTTCTATGAAATATTGGAAGTGATTTTTAAAATGTCAGCTTGCCTAGTATCATCGATAGGCGCCATCACGACAGATTAGAATTTGGGTCGTGACAAGTTGGTATCAAAGCCTAGGTTACGTAGGTCTCACGAGTCATGAACAGGTTTAGTAGAGTCTTGGAGATCGGTACGGAGACGTTTGTACTTATCTTCGAGAGGTGCAGAATCCTTAGGAAACTTCACATTCTTGAACTCTTATCGTGCGAATCTGTGGATACTAGTAACTAAACTTCTGTTATTTTATTCTCTCATAGATGGTGAGGACTCGCGCTACCAGGGAGGACTGACAACTGCCAGTACCACCAATCAGGGCCGCGAGAGGCCGAGGTCACGCTAAAGGCCGTGGCAGGGGCAGGGGTGCAGCTCGCACATCAGCTAGGGCAGCACCTGCAAGTCCACCAGTTGCCCCAGTTCAGAATTAGGTCCCAGTTGCGGATACACCAGCGGCACCCAGCCCAGGCACCACCTATGCCTATTGTGATTTCATGCCTTTAGGAGGCCTTAGCTCAGATCCGGCCCCAAAACCCTTTCAATCTCGGCCGTTGATCATAGAGATCAACGGCCACAAATAGCCACTTCCCTTTTTAGTCCCAAACGACCCCCCAAACCCTTCCATTTCCCACCATCTGCCGCCCTGAAATCCCTCTCCTCTCTCAAATGCTCTCAAACCTAAGCCTAATCGGACCGTATCGTCACTCATCTATGGCTATCTATGGTGGTTTCTCACCATCCCCCAGGCCTCTAGTAGCCTCTCTCACGTTGTTATTGCCATCTCCAGGGTCCTCAAGGGACCAGGGTTAGTTGGCTTGCATCTATGGCCCCTTTCTCGCCTGTTTCAGGCTGTCCCAGTGTGATTCCGAGTAAGATCGTCCTACATCGACTATGATCTATGGGTTTCTAAGCATGTTTCTTCACCTCTGTGTTGTTCTCCTCGAAGCCCTATTTTTTTTCTTCTGAACCTCTTAGATCTGTATAGAACTGAGATGATTTGGACTTATTTCATATGAGTTTTACAATAACCTTGTGATTCTTTACAAGAATCGTATGATTTTCGAGTGATTTTTTCATCTTTCTCTAAACTAGGGTTTCCTAAAATTTCTTTTTCCAAAACATTTGGTAATTTTGAGTGTTTAATCTCCTGTTTCTATATGTTTTAACCGATTTTGTTAGGTTTGCTCTAATTTCAACTCGTTTATACTAAAAGCCCTAAATTTTTTCGACTCTTTTGTTTGGTTTCTGAGTTACTTGTGTACTGATTGTGTTCTTGCCTTAGTTCTTGTGATTCCTCTTTAGCCATTTGAATGTCTCGTGGTTTTCTTGTCCTAAAATGCCTCTACTGAGTTCCTTATTTCATATTTTTTTTACTGATTCCACATGTTTGTGTTCTCTCTGATTATTCATGATAAGACCTATATCTTTCTCCTTAAATCAGTGTCGTTTCTTGATTTAACAATTTGTTTCGTTAAAATTATGTGTCGAATCCTGACTATTCATCTCTTACCTTATTTTATCTGCTAAACTTGCTGACTCTTTACGTGATTTTCTCTTTGATTGAACCCTTGATTATTTTGAAGTCCTTATTTCCTGGTTTGATTTGAACACTTTTCATTAACAACACTTTTGATTCTTACCTCTCTACTCGTTTAATTGAACTGCTTATCTTAATTAATTTTTCCTTGACTTATTTGTTATTTGCTGATTCTTATTGATTGTTTTCTTAATTGAAACCCCTGTGCATTCACCCCTAATTACCTACTCTGTACTCGATTTCCTTCCTTAAGTATCTGTCCTGCTTTTACCATTGATTATCCCTTGATTAAAGGGAAGACTTACTGATTTTACATGTGATTGATTCCCTGAATTTCTCTAATTGCTACATGATTGATTCTTTACCTTATTTTGTTTAACTCTTGATTGCTATATAAACTCCCTCCTATTCTCACTTCAGACACGAACATTAGTTCACAAAAGCACACTTACACTCTAAAGCTCTCTTTTCTTCTCTGCTACTTGCGATATTCACTGGTCTAGCCGGCTGAAAGCCAGGGCTAGATATTGGAACTACACGTGCTTTATATTCTGCACTCTTTTCTTCAATTGGTATGTCTCTAGTTAAATTTTGAAACCCAAACCCTATGTGTTTCATTCCTGCACTAGTTCATCAACTATGAATTCAGCCTGTCTTCCTGCTTACTTATTTGCCTAGCATGTCTAAACTTTGTCCTGTTCAATGTGCGATTAGCATGTGTTGACACCCAATATTTTCCTATATATTTTCAATATGCAAAATACTTTCCAAATAGCGTATATATACATATATAAGCATGTCCAAGCATTTTATTATTTTTCCAGAATTTTTATGGTTTTATATTGATTTATTTCCTTTTATTTCATCCATAAAATCCCAATAGTTATGACCAAAATTATTATTTGGGTAATTCATCTATTGGATTTTCATATTTATCCCAAAATATGGCTAAAATAATTGTTTACATATTTTTACAAATTCATTTAGTATTTTTAAAGCTAAATTGCGCACAATTGCAATATTAGCCATTTTTGAGGTTTAATTGTCTGTTATATTCATAAAATTGAGTCTGGTATTTTTAAATTGTTAATTATGTGTTATAAAGCATTTTAGTATTTTCAATTTATTCTCAGAAGCCATTTACTATTTTTTATAAATTAAAAGGGGAAAAAGTGGCTATTTAAATTTTAGCCTAAATTGGCTTTCAATTTAACCCCAAATCAAACCTTATTCCCCAACCCATTTCTAATTTAACCCGACCCCTAAACCCTTTAAAACCAACCCGACCCGAATTCCCCACCTACCCTTTTAATCTAGGTCGTTGATCATTCAGATCAACGGCCACCATCGCCCCTTACCTTAATTAATCCCAAACGACCCCAAAACCCTACCATTTGTTACAATCCGCCACCTTAGAATTCCCTTCCTCTCAAACTCTCTCTGCAACACCGCCTAAACCCTAGCCGCCGCCACCCAAATCTACCCTAATTCCCTTCAGTCCCCACCTAGCTCCCATGGTGATTGGAGGCGTGTACTCGTCTCCTATGTCTACTGGTTACCTATTTTCGTGGTTCCATGGACAGATCTCGAAGGGATCTGGTCCAATCCCTACTCAACTTTGATCTCTGGTCTTTTTCCGGCCATCTATGGCTGTTCAAGTCGGATCCTTGACTTATTCCGGCTAGATCGGTAACTTTTCAAAGTCTTTCTCACTTTCTCTGGATTCTTTGAAACCCTAGCTTTAAGAGCTTTTCGATTTTCTTTCAGATCTGTGCACGTTATGAACTTCTTGATGTTTTGCAAAAGGTTTTTCGATTTCCTTTCAAAGTGACTCTTCATTTTCAAATTAGGGTTTCTTGAAACTCTTCTTAAAGACCTCTTCTCCGATTTTCAGTGTTGTTTTACTATGTTTAAACGATGTGCTTATATTTTTCTTCTATCTGGTTCATCGTGTTGAAACCGTAGGTACTTTTGGGTTTTAACCGAGTTCTGAAGCTGTCTTTTGTTTGTTTGTATGAATGTTTGTTTTGATTGAGTCCTTTGTGTTTGAATCATTTTCTTGCTTGACTTACCTGTTTCTGAGTTCTTACCATTTTTAACTCGACTATGGCATAAACCCTAATTTCTTAAAAGGGTTTTCCTCACTTATTACTATGAGTTCTTTATTTGTTTCTGACTTTCTTTACCTGTTAAGACTGATTTCTTCACTTTAGCTCTACGTATGATCCATGACTACTTGACCTTGTTGCCTACTGTGCTTCGAGTAGGTTTCTTTACTACTGTATCCTAACTTACTACCGCTACTGCTGTATGTTTAATTTGCTCCTCTTTGACAATATGTTTGACCCTGCATGTTTAGTATGCCTGTCCATCCCTTGCTATTTATATGTTGAAAAGCAGAGTCATGATTCTTTCTTTATTGATCTTGATTTCCTCAATGTTACGGCTGATTGCAAAGGGTTCCCTTATAAACCCTAATTTTTACTCATTTTGTTTAAATTGATTGATTCCCTTCCTTTCATTACTGTGATATTTTTACCTTGAATCCTTTCCCCAAAATTAAGCATATTTTGTACTTAGACTTAAATATTTACCTTATACTTTTACCACCCCCTTATATGGCAAGAATCAATCTGTCCCAAACCGATCTCTTTCCTTTATTTGACCCCGTTAGTATCCGTTCAAGCTGTGATTCCCTGATTAAAAGGAAGTACTTGTGTTAATTGATTCTAATTGTGGTTATTTCCATGTTTGAGTTGAAACTTTACTTGTTACCTTATTCTTCACTTTTTTTCAAAACTATAAATACCCTACCCTCTCTTATTTCAAACAGACGAACAATTGAGTTCATAACACACACTTACCCACTCAAAACTCTTTCCTTCTCTATTATTACTTGTGCTACCGCTTTGTCTAGCCGGCTGAAAGCCAAAGCTAGACTGTGGAATACTGCTTATTTTACCTTTCTGCACCTTGCTTTCTCTACTGGTATGTCCTAGTTAATTTTTCAAGCCTCAACAACAATATGCTTCTTTAATTGTTTCAGTTTCCCTCATTCTTGTTTACTTCTGCTTGTGGTTCTGCAGTCAAGTTACATTACTAGCATGCTGTAATATCCCCTTTCCCTCTAGATTAATGCACTCCCTTATGTTTGTCACTTACTATGAACTTGCTATCCTAAGTCCCTATTCCCTCAATGTGATTATGCTCTTTCTGACTAGCCTGTGATCATGCCAGTATCAGCCATTACTGTGCATGTCCAACTAGTCCTAAGACCCTTAATGGGGTTATGTGTTCACAGTCAGATGTATGTGTGTCCCAAACCCCTTGACCCCTTTGTATGACTGTGATTCTGTGTGTGATCCCATCTTGGGAATTTGAGTTTCATTTACAACTGTTTCAATCACCTCCGTCACTAATTGCTTTCAAAATGGACCGTTAGTACAACTTCTTTAAATAAATCTCTTTCAACATGTGTTCTGCACTTTCACTATACTCTTAGAATCTAGGTTCTGCCCCTCTTGTGTGAGCCTTGCCTTGGGACCCTTGAGCTCCCTCTGAACTTGGACACATGAGGGCCGGCCCTTCCACACTGCACTCATTCTGTTTGATTATGCAAGTCTGGGTGTGAGCACTGCCCGGGATCCCTTGAGGCCTTAGGGAACTCTGACACACCCAGATATGAGAAAGGCTTTGAAATATTGGCTTTTGAAGTGGTTAATTACATAACTCAGAAAGGAAGTCAAGATCATGCTTCCTTTGGTTGTAATTTCTTATTCTGCAATTCAATCATTTGGTCTGTAATAATTTTTTAATATTATGGGGTTGGCTAGTGAAAAGGGATGGGGAATATGCATGTTTTAGCTATTAAAAGGGTAGAAAGCATGTTACTAGGTTTACATTCCTACTTGCGCAATAGAATCCATGCTTAGGACTCATTTCATGCATTAGAGATCCTGTTCCTTAGGATTTACACTTATCATTTTTCAACATGTCCATTTCATTATCATACCACTTAGCAATTCCTGCGTTAAATGTATTAATAACCGGTATTTCTGCAATCATGTTCCTACTGCCATGTACACTTAGAGATCCTGTTTAGGCTAAACAACATTAACAAATATATCATCTCTGCATGCCCTAGTAACTGTAATATTTTTGCATATAGAAATCCTGTTTAGGATAATGCATATATACATCATTCTGCACCTCTTTTCATTTAGATACCATGTCTTTAGGATCTCACTTATATTCGCTTAAGCACACTTAGGCTAATTACGAATGCATGAAAACGAATAAAACAATTTCATTTAGTCTTTACAACTAATTGGCCATAATTTCTATGTGCTGAACACCTAGAACAACATGTTTAGGTAATAACAATAGTCTCCAACTGTCAGTAATCCTGAATAACTACTGAATTCTGTTCACTCCTAGGCAAGCCTTAGGTAATTACTTAAATAAAACTGGAACTGCCTCTGTTTAATTATCAACTGCTACAACCAGCAGACAGGCCTGATTCGGACTTCTTTTCTGAGTTATATAATGAATCTGGTTCTGACTCAAACACCCCGCTTTAGGATTTAAAATTCAGACCTTAACTGTGTTTAAGTCATGCTGCTTATATGCATTATTTGCGGAGGTATACATGAGCCTTTTAATTGTTTATATGTTTCCTCTCTAAATGCAGTTCTACTTGTTTTGTATGTCGCCTTAGCATTTTACCTTTAAACCTAAGAGTCAGCTTAGAACCTCCTTCTTATAGGAATTGTAGTCCTAAATTCCTCCAGGACTGATAGGAATGGGACGGGTAACAGCATGCAATAGAGGTCGAGACCAATCCTCGCTTTAATACCTTCACGGGGTGGGAAGGGTAGATATGGATATGATGACCGGTGCGCTAATACCACGTGTAGCCCCTCTTTTGAAGAGTGATTACCGGGTATTGCATTGATGTGATCCATATTACAAACAAACTTAGGACCCCTTTTTCATTCACAAGCATGCTTAGATTATAACTCTTTTCAAAAACTTGCTTTTATTGTTTTTTTTCAAATACTTGTGTATTTAAATTTAAAATCCCCTATTATTTGAGCCTTATTTGTTTACTTGCTAATTGCACAAATTCACAGAAAACTATCTGGCCGGGAACCACACTAGTGGATCCTGAGGGGTGCCTAACACCTTCCACTTGCGATAATGTCAAGCCCTTACCCTATCTCTGGTTATCAAATGTAGTTGTAGTTGATCCCTATAGGTGCCCTAACGCACCTTTAAAATCGTTAGGTGGCGACTCTTCAAAATACCCAATTCCTAAAAGGAAATGAGTCTTTACACCCCATGAATGTCGAAACCCGTACTCCTCCCCGATGGAAGGGGGGAAAACGGGGGGGGGGGGGGGGGGCGGCGACAGCATGGCGACTCCGCTGGGGATTTTCAGGCTTTTACCATTTCAGATTGTTCTTGTGAATTTGTACCTCTCCCTATGTGCAATTATTTGTTTAATTCCTTTAAGCATTTAATTTCTTCTTTAAAAGCAAAACTGACATATCTCCTTTGTTTTCTTTCCTTTATTTCTTTAAATTATGAAACTGCTGTATTTATCGCTTTCTTAGCATGCAAATATATGTCCACATGCTTTTAATTATTGCATAATCATGCTCAAAATCATACTCCACTCGTTCAAAACAAATACTATAGCAACGCTTATAATGAGTGGTTGCGTTCTTCCTATATCATTACCCCCTAAATTCGGAAAGACATATTTGCGATAAAACTAGTCGATCAGCGGTGCAGTCGACAGTTCCGAGCCTTCCCCCTTGAGTTGTCCGCTCAAGGGTACCAGTCTAAAACCCCATAGAAACCTTACTCTATTCAAATTGCGCATGCATCATGGTTAAACCTAGTCGGATCAGCTATGTTGTCCCATTAATGATCCTTTAAGATAGCCTTGTCCAAAGTCCATTGGGTTTCCCTAAACCCTAACGGGCGTCACCATGTTCTGTGCATTCATTTGGAGAACTAAATGCTTCATGCTAATTGTTGATGTTAAATAGTCGAGTTTGGTGGGGGTAAGGGCCTAACCTTGTTTGCCTTGCAGAAAGATGAGGCATGAAGTCCCCAGATTCGGCATGGTCACCAAAATCCACCCAAGATTGCTGAGCTGATGGGAAGATTTGCATTCTAGTGACAAAATCTCAAAAGGGTTGAAGACTGTCAAGAGGCTCAAGGGACCGAAGGTGGACATCTAGCGAGAGCGTACCTGTTGCTGGCACTTCGTGAGTTAGGGAAGCTGTTCGACGGAGCCAAGGATGCCGAATCTGGGGAAGGACCTTCTGGGACCAAGTAGATAGGAGTTTATCCTTTTCATTTTAAAATGTAACAAGGCCAATGGCCATTACTAACTTTTATTTCCTGTTTATTTAGCGTCGATTTGGGATTCGTCTTATTTTTATCAATAAAATGAGGCATTTAGCATTCTAAGTTCTCCAAATCAATCTGTCGCTAGGCCTACCTCGGGCACAACGAGGTCCCCAAATTAGGACACGCTTTACATTCCTGCACTATGTGTTTAAATATTGCAATACTTCTTATAATCCTCACTAACTTGGTTACCTTTTTGTTTTATTTTTGTTTTGTTATTCCCCTCCCCAAAGGTTAGTTCGGGCACTCTGGCAACATCATCTTATTCCACGAGATCCAGTGGCCCTCCACCCACTCCTCCTCTTAGTCCTAAAGAACTTGTTCTTAGAAGACAGTGATATGGACTGTTGTGTTATTCTCAAGGAGGAGGGGGAGGAAGGCCCTTCCATACAGGCTGTGAGCAGAGGGGCACGCCTCAATAACTGGACCATCAGGACAACCAGAGCCCGACGAGCCTCGGGGTAGCAAGGCTAAAACAAGCATTATCCATTGTTTTTACTAAATGATTTTCTTTTCGCATTTTTCAATTTCCGCAATAAGATCTTCAATGTTCAAAACAATTATTCAATTTATCAAAAGCATGTTTGATTTTTCTTATGAATTAATATTTATTTCTATCTTTTTCCTCCTTACTTTATTTATACAACATTACTATTACTTATCTTGATGAACCAATGACTGTGACATGCAATGAGACAACGCAACAAACGGATATTGATTTAGAGGAAGATGACATACCTGACGAGATTGTCAAAGAAGTTGAGGACTTTGAGAACAGACCTAAGTCCAACCTGGACGAAACCGAAATTGTCAACCTGGGAGATGCAGAAAGCGTCAAGGAAACGCGAATCAGCATTCACCTATCGCCATCGGAGAAGAAAGAATACACATAATTTCTAAAAGAGTACGAGGACATATTCGCCTGGTCGTATGATGACATGACTGGTCTGAGTACGTCTATTGTGGCTCACAAACTGCCAACCGATCCAATGTGTCCACCGGTAAAGCAAAAGCTCAGAAAGTTCAAGCCTGATATGAGTCTGAAAATCAAGGAAGAAGTCACCAAGCAGATCAAAGCTAAGGTTCTCGGGGTGGAGGAGTACCCGACATAGTTAGCCAATATCGTGCCAGTACCAAAGAAAGACAGGAAGGTCTGAGTCTGTGTCGACTACCGGGATCTCAACCGGGCCAGTCCAAAAGACGACTTCCCTTTGCCGAATATACACATCCTGATTGATAATTGCGCCAAGCATGAGCTGCAGTCATTTGTAGATTGTTTCGCTGGTTATCATCAGATCTGGATGGATGAAGAAGATGCTGAGAAAACGGCTTTCATTACACCGTGGGGAATGTACTGTTACAAGATGATTCCATTTGGTTTGAAGAATGCAGGGGCCACCTACACGAGCGCCATGACTACCATTTTCCATGACATGATACACAAGGAGATAGAGGTATATGTGGATGATGTTATTATCAAATCCAAGAAGGCCACTGACCACATAGAAGATCTGAGGAAGTTTTTCAATGGACTCCGGAGGTACAACCTTAAACTAAACCCCTCAATGTGTGCATTTGGGGTTCGTGCTGGGAAGTTGCTGGGGTTTATTGTGAGCCGCCGAGGAATAGAACTGGATCCATCGAAGGTCAAAGCCATTTAAGAATTACCACCGCCAAAGAACAAGAAAGATGTGATGAGTTTCTTGGGAAGGCTGAACTACATCAGCCGATTCATAGCACACTCTACAGTTATCTATGAGCCAATCGTTAAGATGTTAAAGAAGGACGCCGCTACCAAATGGACCGATGACTGCCAAAAGTCCTTCGATAGAATCAAGGAGTACCTGTCAACACCACCAGTCCTAGTTCCACCCGAGCCAAGGAGACATTTACTACTCTACCTTGCAGTGTTAGATGGAGCTTTCGGCTGCGTTCTGGGGCAACATGATGAAACAGGGAGAAAGGAACAAGCCATCTATTATCTCAGCAAGAAGTTCACCACGTACGAGGCCCGATATTCTCTATTGGAACGCACCTGTTGTGCTTTAACTTGGGTGGCTCAGAAGCTGAGACATTACTTCTCCGCCTATACTACAAATCTCATATCAAGAATGGATCCTTTGAAGTACATCTTTCAGAAGCCCATGCCCACTGGCAAGCTGTCCAAGTGGCAGATCCTGTTGTGTGAGAAGGGTAGATATGGATATGATGACCGGTGCACTAATACCACGTGTAGCCCCTCTTTTCAGGAGTGATTGTCGGGTATTGCATTGATGTGATCCATATTACAAACAAATTTAGGACCCCTTTTTCATTCACAAGCATGCTTAGATTATAACTCTTTTCAAAACCTTGCTTTTATTGTTTTTTTTCAAATACTTGTGTATTTAAATTTAAAATCCCCTATTATTTGAGCCTTATTTGTTTACTTGCTAATTGCACAAATTCACAAAAAACTATCTGGCCGGGAACCACACTAGTGGATCCTGAGGGGTGCCTAATACCTTCCCCTTGGGATAATTTCAAGCCCTCACCCTATCTCTGGTTATCAAATGTAGTTGTAGTTGATCCCTATAGGTGCCCTAATGCACCTTAAAAATCATTAGGTGGTGACTTTTCAAAATACCCAATTCCCAAAAGGAAATGAGTCTTTACACCCCATGAATGTCGAAACCCGTAATCCTCCCCAATGGAAGGGGAAAAAAAGGGGGGGGGGGGGGGGCGATAGCATGTCTACACTTCACCTAGTTATCTGATACTTAACTAGCCTGTTTGTGAATATCTGTTCAATCCCCTAATTATGTGATCATGTTGGGCTTTCTGTATTACATATGTGATCTATGTCTTAACTATTTACTATCCATGACTAGCCTACTAAGTCTCTAAGACCCTAAGTGTTTTATGTAGTTGTTGACTATATGTTTCCTCTATACCCTATCCATGTACCCCCAATGTGACTCTTATGTTCCCCAATCCCTTTATCCCCATGTGAAATCTGTTTGTTGATTGTTTCTAAATCTTGATGTTTTATAACCAATTGATTGCCTGCTGTTTCGAAAGAGCTTTGGTACTCTTCTCAAAATGTCTTTTACCACCAAACTATTTCCTGTTTTAGAAAACCTTTTCACTCCTAAAGTCATCTCTGTACTATTTTCAAAACCTTTTCAAAACTATGTCAAGCATTCTCACTTTACTCTTAGATTACTAGGTTCTACCCCTCTGATATGTGTACTGCCTTGAGACCCTTGAGATCTCTCTAAACTTTGGCATATCAGGGCTGGTACTTCCACACTGCACAATCATCAGTTACTATTTGAGAAAAGTCTGGGTGTGAGCACTGCCCGGGATCCTTGAGGTCCTTAGGGAACTCTGACACACCTAGACATGAAATTGGCTATGGAACTTTGGAATTTGAGACTACTGAAGGCTTGGGAAATCATTTGGGCCTAATGCAGGCTCCCTATAGCTTAGCTTCTATTTTATTTATGCAATTTATATTCAGTTCTTGGTCTGTAATAATTATTGTAAATAAACATTGGGGTGATTAGTGAAAAGGGGTGGGTAGTTGCATATTGTGGGTAAAATCGGGTAGATAACCTGCCTATTGGGTCTATTTCAATTCAAAAAATGTGTTTGTTAGATAATATGCCTATAAGACCTGCTTTGGTGAATTCTGCATGCTTTACTTTCACATAATTAGAAGCCATGCCTATAGGATCTAAATCAGCTCTATAATTAGATATCATGTCTATAGGGTGCAAAGTAATTGAAGTTCAGTTTCCCTTACAGAATGTATTCAAATTCATCTCCTTAGAAATCATGTCTATAGGATTAAAAATGGGTTTAATAGAAATCATGCCTATAGGATCTAAAATCAGCCTAACTTTAACTCACGCCTGCAAGTTCTGAATCAGATTAACTAACCTACTCGTTTCTCAATCAATGTCAGTAGAAAGCATGCCTATAGGATTCAAATCGCACGTTTGAAACTGTTTACTGTTTTATTACATTCCGGGTCAATAATAGATACCGTGCTCATAGGACATCACTACGCCTAGGCAAGCCTATAGGGCGATTAAAGTCCTGCAACTATAAAATTGCACCTTGTTATTGCTCACACTCAGTAAGGTCTAATAATCAGTAGGCAAATGGATTCAGTTCTTTCACACTTTGGTCCTAATTCAATACTGTATACCCTCAGCTCACCTAGACATCATGTTCTAAGGTTTTTCTCTTAAACAGTTATTTGAGACGTGCACTTGTCTGTTTCTGCTTGCAGAGGTAAAATGTGAGCCTTTAATTGTTCTCTCCTTTAAATGTAGTCCTACTTGTTTTGGTTGACGCTTAGACTTTTCTTGTTTAAACACCTTAGGAATGGTCTAGAACTACCCAAATTAGAGGTCCTAAATACCTCCAGGGCCATAAAGAAGGGACGGGTAGTGCACGCATAGGATATCTTTCAAGGCTGCTAGAATGCTTTAGGCTATGACCAAGGGGAGGGAATTGGGTAGTAAGGATATGATGACTACGCACTAATGCCACGTGTAGCCCCTCGTTGAGGAGTGATTACCGGGCATTGTGTGGGTATGATCCTGTAGGCTAACCAACCTAGGACCGCCTCTCCCAACTCTCGTTGTTTAAATGAATTTACTCTTCTTTATATATGTGCAACTTGTTCAAGCCTTTTCCCTTGTTTCATTACTTGAATCATACATGTGCTTAGAATGCCAAAACATGCCTTTATTTGCAAGTGCGTGGTAAAACTATTTATCTGTTAAAATGACTAATTCACATAAGTATAAGTTCGGCCGGGACCCACCGTTATGGACCGCGAGGGGTGCCTAACACCTTCCCCTCGAGGTTATTTTGAGCCCTTACCCTAATCTCTGGTAATGCAAACTAGTCCATGAGTTAATTGCTCAAGGTGCCCTAACGCACCATAATTCGTTAGGTGGCGACTCTTCAAATACCCAATTCCCAAAAGGAAAAGAGTTATTCCCCCATGAAATGTCAAAACCCGGACGTTCTCCGCGAGGAGGAAAAAAGGGGGCGCGACAGCATGGCGACTCTGCTGGGGATATATTTAAGCTCTTACCGTAACAAACTTATTTTTTGTGAATTAGTTTATGCATGCTCTATCCCACGTACCCTTCTCCCTTACTTGAAGCATTAATGATTTCTTCATTTCCCTGAAACTGACAGGTCTCTTTGTTTTCTTCTTTTGTAACCGTCTTTCAATTATTTAAATACTGCATTTATTATTTTCTTACGTGCAAATACTTGACAACATGCTATTATTTTTGCATATACTCCACATCATATTCCACTCGCGCGTATCAAAATCCTATAGCAACGCTTGACGAGTGCTTGCGCTCTTCCAATTTATTACCCTTAAATTCGGAAAGGCTTATTTGCGGTAAAACTAGTCGATCAGCAGTGCAGTCGACGGTTCCGTGCCTTTCCCCCTCAAGTTGTCCGCTTGAGGGTACCAATCTAGACCCCCATAGTAACCTTACTCTGATCATAATTGTGCATACATCATGGTCAAACCTAGCCGGATTAATATGTTGTCCACATAACAATCCTTTAAGACAAGCCTTATCCAAAAGTCCATAAGGTTTTCCATAATCCCAACGAACACAACCACGTTATGTGCATTCATTTGGAGAAATAAATGCCAATATGCTAATCATGAATGTATAAATAGTCGAGTCTAGTGGGGGATAAGGGACTAACTCTTTTGTTTTGCAGAAAATGAGGCACGAGGTCCCCAGATTCGGTATGGTTAGCAACATTCCACCATTGCTACTAGATTGGTGGGAGGACCTTTCCTCAAGTGACAAGAAACACGTAAGGAAGTACTTGGGCAATTTACCTTCTCTACTAGACATTGAGTCAAACAATAGGTAGATCGAGGCTGCCACTTTATTCTGGGATAGTGAAAGGGCTGTGTTCCATTTCGGCGACATAGAAATGACACCACTTCTAGAAGAAATTGGAGGGCTTGCGGGATTGACTTGGGATAGCCCCGGGTTATTGGTACCGGAGAACCGTACTGGTAAAGGGTTTTAAAGATGATGGGGCTGAAGAAAAATGCTAACCTGGGATGCCTGAAGGAATCTTACATACCCTTCGAATATCTGTATGAGAGGTATGGCCATAGCAAGTCCTACCGTACCTACCATGACGAGCTTTCTATCACTTCTTTGGGCCACATCCACCGCAGAGTGTTCGTGTTCATTGTGTGCTTCTTGGGCCTGATAGTATTCCAAATGAAAAGGGAAAGAATCCACACTAGGTTAGCCATGGTCGCCAAGACTTTGATGGAAGGCATCAATGGACAGACATATACCATGGTCCCCATGATCATAGCCGACATCTACAGGGCTCTAGAGCGCTGTCAAAGAGGGGTCAAACATTTCGAGGGTTGTAACCTGTTGCTGCAGTTGTGGTTATTAGAACATCTTCAAAGGGGCCAATATCGCCAAAAATTTCCGCGAAGGGCTTGGAATGACCATATTGCCTTCCATCACCCCAAGCGGATGACCTACATTCCGGACAGGTTTGCTCAGCCAGAAAGCGCCAAAGAGTGGGTAGAGTTCTTCGACAATTTGACCGAGGAGCAAGTGCAATGGATGTTTGAATGGTTCCCAACAGAAGAATTCATCATCAGATCCAGGGACGCTCCACACCTGGTGCTGATTCGGTTGAGAGGGATATACCCTTATGTCCCTATCCGAGTTATGAGGCAAGCAGGCAGGAAACAGGTTGTACCAAGGGTTGACAAGATGAGTCATTTCAGAGCAGGCTTTCAAGACGACGACGTTCCTTGCAAGTGCCAAGCCCAGTACATGTGGCACTGCAAAATCATTGTGGAAAAGAACACCATTAAGCCTGACAAGTATCATCCAGGATCCGAACCTCTCTACCCGGCATGGTTAGAAGACAATCTAAAAGGAATGGTACTGCCAAGAACCGGTCGAGGGAATAGAATCATAGACGAAGAAGCTGAAGCTCAAGTCAAATACAACAGGCTGCGCAAGAAGGTCCACGACTCTGAGAATGAGCACCGGGAAATACATGAGAGGAATGTGAGGTTGATCGAAGAATGGAAAGAAATGGCAGTCAATTCCAATAGGAAGTTGGAAACTCTGGAGCGAGGAATAGTGGAGCTGGAGGGTAAAGTCATAAAGAGGATTGAGGATTGCCAGAACGCTGAAAGAACTGAAGGAGGACATCTGGCCAGAGCCTACTTGCTGCTGGGTCTGCACAAGCTAGGAGACCTGTACGATGGAGTCAGGAAGATCGAATCTGGGGAAGGTCCTTCTGGGACCAAATAGGCTAGATTTATTTGCTTTCCTAAGATGTAATAAGGCCAAGTGCCAGTAGTGACTTATTTTTTTTATTATCTTAGTGTCCTTTTGGGATTCGTCTATTTTTCATATTATGAAATGAGGCATTTGTTGGCATCTAAAGTTCTCAAATCTATTTGTCGCTAGTCCTACCTCGGGCACAACGAGGCTCCCAAATTAGGACGCGAATTTACATTCCCGCAATATGTGTTTAAATACTGCAACACTTCAAAATCCTTACTAACTTGTTACCTTTTTCTTTTTTCCTTTATTTTGATTATTCCCATTCCCTAAGGTTGGTTCACTCATACTGACATCATCAGCGTATCATACCAGATCTAGAGGCCCTCCACCTCCTCCTCCTCCAAGCAATATAAAAGGCAAAGGAAAAACAAAAATGGACGACTTAAGTGGTATTCGAAAGGAGAATGTTGAGAATGCATAAACTTCAGACGGTCGGAGTACTCCGGCACCAAATGATCTAGTCTTGAGATTGGAACAAAAGATACTGGAGCTACAAGGAGAGCTTGAGCAGGTTTGCAACTTGGCGAACTTGTCACTCACCCTGAATGTCCCCGACATCAACCAACAAAACACAAAGAACCCAGCACCTCCCCAAAACACATCAAACCAACGCCCACAAAACCCTCCTGCACCACATCAATACGCAACCCCACCTTAAAATCTCAATCCCTTACCAATACCAACTCCACCATAACACCACCATCAATCAATCCAGTACCTACCAACCGCCACTTACTTCACACCCCAAAACACACCACAACCCATTCCCGATCCTCAAAACTCAACCAATGACCATCACTACACCCAAGTCCCCAGCACTCATCAAAACAATTCCATATATGTGGAGACCCTACCTCACTCTACTCAACCAACTTCGTATGCGCTACAATCCTCAGAGAAGGACCAGCTCATTAAAAACATGGCTGAAGAACTCAAGAAATTGACAAGTCGGGTTTAGGGTGTCGAAGGAGGCAAAGGGATAGAATGTTTGAATTATCAAGACCTATGCATACAGCCAGATGTGGGACTGCCGGAGGGGTACAAACCTCCTAAGTTCGAGATGTTTGACGGTACAGGTGATCCTAGGGTTCATCTAAGGACCTATTGCAACAAGCTTGTTGGAGTCGGAAAAGATGAGAAGATCCGGATGAAACTCTTCATGAGGAGTCTTACTGGCGATGCTTTGTCCTGGTACATCAGCCAGGATCCCAAGAAACGGTCCAATTGGGTAGGTATGGCATCAGATTTCATGGACCGGTTCAGGTTCAACACAGAAAACGCACCCGATGTTTTCTACATCCAGAATCTTAAGAAGAAACCCACTGAGACTTTCCGCGAGTTGTCGATGCCCCCTTTTATAAAGGTGAAATCGGGTTTACGACATTTGGGCGGACAACTCTATTCTATTTGGGAATTTGGGTTTGAGATTTAGAAGAGTCGCCACCTAATGATTAAGTGCATTAGGACACTAAGAATTTAAAAGAAAGAAGAACCAGAGAATGGGTAAGGGCTTGAAATTATCTCAGGGAGAAGGTGTTAGGCACCCCCCAAGATCCACTAGTGTGGTTCCCGGCAATGCTACAATTGTGACTTTTAAACAAGTAAACATAAAATACAACTTCCACATAACTATTACAAGTAGGAATGTATAAAGGTTAAACATGCTGAAGTCAGGAAATAGGTGGTTTCATAGTTGTTTAAAAGAATGTATAAGTGCAGAAAAATAAGGATCAAATAACGAGTGCAAACAATCAGACAAAAGAAGTGAAATGGGCGGAAGTTTAAAAAGAAATCAGTGCTGGAAATTCAAAGAGGTTTTAAATAATTTGAAGCGAAATACAAGGTTTAAAGAGCTGGAAACTGACAGTTTAAAGAAAACAATAATGAAAGTACATAAGGAGGGAGAGGGGTCCTAGGTTTATAAATAACATGGATCATCCACGCAACACCGGTAACCAATTATACGCGTGGTGTTATCGCGTGATCATCATATCCATGTCTACCCTTCCCACCCCATTAAGGTATTAAAGCGCGGAATAGTATCATTACTTATTGCATGCTATTACCCGTCCCGATCCTATCAGTCTCGGAGGCATTGAGACTACTAATCCTAAAAGGGAAGGGAATTGGGGCTTTTCAGAGTTTAAACGGATAAAAAGTCTAAGGCGACAAACAAGAACACATAAGCAGTTAGGGAAGAGCAAATAGTAATTAAGGCTCAAATAGGCCTCCTCACTTAAAAAACCAGATTGCGTAGCATGACTTCAAATACTGGTTGTGGTCTGTATTAAATTTAAAAGCGTTAGGACAGGTTGATTTGTCGCATATTTCTCAGATGAGGAGTCCGAATTAGCCTTGTCTGGTTGTAGTTATCAGAGCTGACACAGTTAATTAAAACCTAATGGTTTGCCTAAGTGAGATCTATAAGCATGATATCTAGCGAAGCGTACTGATTTTAGAGAAAGGATCACTGGTTTTATAGAAAAAAGATCTGCAGATTTTAAACGAACTTATGACTGGTTTCAGACTTCGAAGCTGATTCAGTTGATTATTCCTATAGGCATGATTTCTAAGCGTTATTGGTTTAAAAATGATTACGGAGATGCAAGAGTCCTATAGGCATGGTATCTATAATGAAGTTGATTATTATTAGACCTATGATTGTTTGCCTAATGACAGGTATATGCAGAAGTGCAGAAAAGAAACCTATGATCATGATTTCTATATGCAGAAATGCAGGGACTTAGAGACAGGATTTCTATATGCAGAGATGCAGAAATAAATGACCTATAGGCATGCTGTCTATGTGAATGCAGGAATTTAAAAATCCTATAGGCAAGTTATCTAAGATGAGAATGCAGAAGTTTATAGGTAACCTATAGGCATGATTTATAAGATGAGAATGCAGAAATAAATAACCTATAGGCATGTTTTCTAAGATGAGAATGCAGAAATAAATAACCTATAGGCATGTTTTCTACCCTTTTTCATACATTCATCCCCATCCCTTTCCACCAATCCATCCCCAATAGTTATTACAAATTATTACAGACCCGAACGAATCAAAAGAAAGAGAAGTAAAATTACATCAGAAGTTCCAGCTACAACCAAGCAGCCTAATTCAGACTCAAAGTCCAACAATATGAGATAAACCAACTCCCAGGATCAGATTTCCAAAAGCCTTTCTCATCCTTTGGGTGTGTCAAAGTTCCAAGGAGCTTCATGAACTCCAGGCAATGCTTACACCCAATTACATTGCAGAATTAAGATTATGGTGCAGCGTGGAGTAGCCAGCCCTCGAATGTCCAAGTTCAGAGAGAGCTCCAGGTCCCAAAGCAAGGCTCATAAGAGGGGGGCAAAACTTAAAAAGTCTAAGAATAAGTGTAGTCCATAGGGGGGAATTAGGAAAACCATGACAAGCTGGTTGTCATGCCCAGCAATTGGAAATGCTGGCACACCCCTGACCTGCCTGTCAGCCAAAACTTGGGAGTTAGGATCCATTGAGGATCAGGTTCAGGCCTGAGCAGTAACTTGGATACTGCCACGCCAAAACCTTAACTTAGACACATAGAGGAAAATAGGGGTAGGGATTCACAATAGAAACAGATACAAGGAAAGAACATACATAATTTAATCACTGAACATGCACAATAAAGAGAACAAGAATGCTGAAACTATAAAGTAAACACATAGAGGTGAGGCAAAAAATTAAAGCAGACATACCAGTTTCAGGGAAAACAGGTAAAAACAGTAGTCTTGAAAAGCCAATTGGTAAGCAAACAGTTCCAAAAGATCTCAGAAAAGCAGAGTGTTGGGAGAGTATTGCACTCAAAGCAGTATTGTAAGCGTGTAAGTTGAAAGTAAAAGTTTGAGGTATTGAACTTGAAGTGTGTCCAAAAGTGTGGAAGGGTAGTCCCTTTTATAGTGCAGAGAAACAAGTAAAAAAGGCAAGGAAATATCATTGAAATCAGTCTCCCTTTGGTTAAGGGGTTCTGATTCCAATGGGTAAAAGCCAGTTAAGGAAAGAAATTTTAATTAAAACCTTTCAAAGTAGCACAAAAGGGGTAAATACATAGAAGTTATTTAAGGAAAACAATCAATAGTATACGGTTTGTGCCAAATATGGCAAGGGAATCAATCAAACAGCCATGAAACCAAAATTACAAGTTCAATTTGAATGAACCAAGTCAAGAAAGGTAAAGGGGGTTCAATCCAAGAAAAATCAGTGACAATTCGTCAACCTTCTTAAAAGGATTTCAGAATCAATCAATTAGTTGGTAAAAACCTTTTGAAAGAGAAATTTCTCATATATAAAGCATACCAATCAAGTAGAAGGAATCGTCAGGTTACTTAGAAAAAGAGTCTAACATTAAAAGCCTTAGAGTCACAAGCAAAAGGGATTCAAGTTCAGTTGTGGACTCATAGTGAGTCTGAAAGCCTAGGGTCCCAAAGTGGAACCCTAAATACCACTTGCCAAAGAAACCCCCAAATCCTAGGGTTTCGAATTGAGTCAGACATAGAGGTGAGAAAACAGGTCATTGAAAGAGGCTCAGAAGTCTTTTCCAAAGACTGATGAGAGACAAACACACACGATAGAAAGAACACTGATTCAAGATCACGTTCAAGAAAACTCGGAATTTAAACAAGTTCAGAAGAAAGAGATGATACGAGTTTTAAACAAAAGTAGATGAAATATGCTTAGCAGGAACACAAACAGAGTTCGGTAAAGTGAACAAAATCAAAGAACTCAACCATAAACACATATAGCAAACAACACGGATTAACATGCGAGTACAGGGATAACAACAAAAATAGAAGAATCTTGCAAAATAGAATGAGAAACAAAGAGCAACCTAATGCGTAGCAGAAAAGAAAACGTACGATCCTAACATAGATGATCACACATAAAGAAAGAACAGAAAGAATCAGACAGATATTTGAAGAAACTTTTTCAGAAACCCTACAATCGAAATTGAAAGATTTTGAAAAGGAAATTTGGGGAAAACCTTTAAAATGTCAAGTAAAGCCCAGACATATCACAGATCTAAGAAAATAAGCAAGTACAGAACCTCAGACGGCTTAGAGTTGCAGAGAAAACCCTAGAAATGAGAAAGGTCTTGAGGAGAGTCAGATCCTGAGTCGAAAAGACCCATATTGCTTGAACATGCTGGAATAATGGCCGGAGAAGCCATAAATCTATAGATCTGAGAAGGATCTGAAGAGGGCCATTGAAGTCGGGCTTCAAACATTGAATAGCTTAGGTCTGATAGTGAGAAAGGATGAGTACAGACCGTCCATGGCTGGAGACGCCATGGATTCCGGTGGAAACATGGTGAGATAAGGTGGGAAACGATTAGGGTTTCTGAGAGGTTCGAGAGAGTTTGAGAGACGAGAGGTTTCAAAGGCCGCGGGTCAGGTGGGAATGAGGGGGATTAGGGTAGTCGTTTAGGTTTAATTAGGAAAGGGCGAGTTATGGCCGTTGATCTTGAGTGATCAACGGTCTCGATTTAAGTGGGTAGGTGGGGAATGGGTTGGGTCGTTTGAAATTAGGTCGGGGGTCGGGTAATTTAGGTTTAATTTAGGGCGGAATTGGGGTCAATTTAAGGTTTAAATTGAAAGGAAATGAGGCTGTAATCGAAATAGAAATGGGCTAAATGTTAAATAGCCAATTTTCCCCTTTTTATTTTATAAAAATAGTAATGATGATTTTAAAAGTAAATTAAAACATTGAGCCAACAAATACTATATAAATATTAATCTAAAAATACTAGAAATAATTTTATAATTATAAAATGCCATTAATCGTAAAATAGGCTATAATTGCAATTACATGCAATTTAGCTTTGAAAAATGCGAAATAAATTTGTAAAAATATACAAAAATCACCTTAATTGTATTTTGGTGTAAATGTGAGAATAGAAATAAATTATTCACCAAAATGATAATTTTGGGAATAATTATTGGATTTTGTACTGCTAAAAATAGACAATAAATTAATTTTAAAATCTTTAAAAATTAGGGAAAAATACCAACACTCTTGGGAATGCTTATATATGCATGTACATGCTATTTTGAAAGTATTTTGCATATAAAAGTACATAGGGAAAAAATTGGGTATCAACAGCTGCCCCTCTTTACCCGGGAAGGATGAAAGAGTTGTCGGGTAAAGATATAATGGCCAATTTTGACCGAATGAAACGATTTGAAGAATTTTGACCGAGCTCTGGCTCCTGAGCTGCCTACATATCCCTGGTCTTACAGGAATCAGGCCATATGTAGTTCAGGACCCATTGGCGGAATATGCCGATGGAGATTTTCGAAAAGCGGACGCGATGTTCAGGTTGAGAAGGATGGTCAGAGTCTGATAGGCTGCGGGAAATGGAGCGGGATTGCTCCTGCCGAGATGGTCGTTCCTAGCCGGTTTACCTGCAAATAAAACACGAGCGCATATGTTGTGCATAAATTTAAACATGATGCAAGTTCCCGTTGGACCATGAATGCTATCTTTGGACGGTTAGGATGAAGTCCTCGGACTATGGTGTCCTGGGCCATGAAACACATAATAAAGGATTCGCAGGCTATGAAATGATGCGCTCGGTCTATGAGAATGATGCCTCCGAACCATGATGCCTTTGAATAATGCGATGCAGAGATAAAAGTGGGGTCCTCAGGCCATGGCATGATGTTCTCGGGCTATGAAAATGGTGCCTTTGAACGATGATGCCTTCGGATGATTTTGGCGATCTTTCAGCCCATGAAATGCAGGATTTGGCGATCTTTCAGCCGATGCAAGTTTTAAAAATGGCGATATTTCAGCCGATGTAAAGTGTAAATATAAATGGCGATCTTTCAGCCGATGCAAGACTTAAATAAAATGGCGATATTTCAGCCGATGCAAGATTTAAATGAAGTGGCGATATTTCAGCCGATGCAGGACTTAAATAAAATGGCGATATTTCAGCTGATGCAAGATTAAGATAAAATGGCGATATTTCAGCCGATGCAAGATTAAAATGAAGTGGCGATGTTTCAGCCAATGCCAGATTTAAACGAAGTGGCGATATTTCAGCCGATGCAGGACCTAAATAAAATGGCAATATTTCAGCCGATGTAAAGTGTAAATATAAATGCGATCTTTCAGCCGATGCAAGTGTAAATAAAGTGGCGATCTTTCAGCCATGCAAGCGTGAATAAAGTGGCGATCTTTCAGCCATGTAGATGCAGGTGGAGACAGTGCTTAGTCTCGGAAGGCAGAATGGTAGCCTTATGCAATGCAGATGAAGACAGAGCTTGGTCTCGGAAGGCAGAATGGTAGCCTTATGCAATGCAGGAAATGCAGATGGAGGTAGAGCTTAACCTCGAAAGGCAAAATGGTAGCCTTATGCAGTGCAGGAAATGCAGATGGAGATAGATCTTAGTCTTGGAAGGAAGAATGGTAGCCTTATGCAATGCAAGAAATGCAAATGGAGGTAGAGCTTAACCTCAGAAGGCAGAATAGTAGCCTTATGCAATTATGGAGACAGAGCTTAGTCTCGAAAGGCAGAATAGTAGCCTTATGCAATGCAAGAAATGCAAATAGAGGTAGAGCTTAACCTCGGAAGGCAGAATAGTAGCCTTATGCGGAAGATGAGAGACGAGTAGTAGTAAAAGATTCTTAGCTGATAGCGGATAACTGGTTGTTGATTGCGACATTGTGGCTGCTGGGGATATCGTGTATGGATAGTGGTTGTGAAGCGATAATTTTGGGAGTTGTATTCCTGAAAGTACGAGTGTGTAAATGGATTTGCTGATTTGTGACTTGGGTGTCTGCATCCAAAGAAAAATCATGAGTTTTGTAAAGGGACCGGTTAGTTCGCGTTCCCGCTGGCTTCTCTTGACTGGCTCGGCTCTGTTTATGGTGATACTGTAGGTACCCTCGGGGCAGCGATGTCAAACAAAGCGATTTCGATAATAGGCATGCATGAGTTTTGTTAAAGGTATGATATATGTATGTATATTTAAAAAAAAAATAGCTTTAGATGAACCAACGACCGCGACGTGGTTCAAAACATTGCGACCTTTGTTGCTACGGAATTTTGAGGGCCCTCCTCAAAATTCTGCCCCAGTTTAGTGGGTTGATGCTTCTGACGGCTGCTTGCAATGATCGACTGAAGTTACTTCGAAATTTTGAGGGTCCTCCTCAAAATTCTGCCCCAGTTCCCAATTGCGGCGGGAAATGAAAATTTTATTAAATTGTGACCGAACCCATAAGGAAATCATAAATGGTTACACATAGTATCGCTTGACTGCATCTGAATTTATTTGTTTTGACCAAACTTCTCCGTCCATTTCTGCAAGTATGAGGGCTCCTCCTGTCAGAACCCGATGAACCATGTATGGACCTTGCCAGTTAGGGGAGAACTTCCCTTTGGCTTCATCTTAATGTGGAAAAATCTTCTTCAACACCAGCTACCCTGGTGTAAACCGTCTTGGTCTGACTCTCTTGTTGAAGGCTCTGGTCATTCTGTTTTGGTAAAGTTGACCATGGCAAATGGCGTTCATTCTCTTTCCATCTATGAGAGCTAACTATTCGTAACGACTCTTTACCCATTCTACATCGTCGATTTCTGCTTCCTGTATGATTCTTAGGGATGGAATTTGTACCTCGGCGGGGATGACCGCTTCCGTACCATAAACCAGCATATAGGGAGTTGCACCAGTCGATGTGCGAACTGTGTTGCGATACCCTAACAAAGCAAATGACAGCTTCTCATGCCACTACTTATGCTTTTTTACCATCTTTCTCAATATCTTCTTGATGTTCTTATTGGCGGCTTCTACAGCTCTTTTCATCTGAGGCCTGTAGGCTGTGGAATTTTGGTGTTTGATCTTGAAGGTTTCATTCATCAAATCACTGTTGAGGTTGGAACCGTTGTCAGTAATGACTGATTCTGGGATACCGAATCGACAAATGATACGGTCACGGACAAAGTCTGCCACGACTTTCTTGGTCACTGCTCTGTAAGATGCTGCTTCAACCCATTCAGTGAAATAATCAATTGATACTAGGATAAACCTGTGCTTATTTGATGCGGCAGGTTCGATTGGTCCGATAACATCCATTCCCCATGCGGCGAACGGCCATGGAGAGCTTGTTGCATTAAGCTCATTTGGAGGCACTTTTATCATGTCTGCATGGATCTGACAGCGGTGGCACTTTCGAACATACTGGATGCAATCCGTTTCCATAGTCATCCAGAAATAACCTGCCCGGAGTATCTTCTTGGCTAAGACAAAACCGTTCATATGTGGACCACAGGTCCCAGCATCAATTTCCTCTAGCAGTTTGGATACTTCCTTTGCGTCAACACACCTTAGCAAACCCAAATCCGAAGTTCTCCTATACAGGATTCCTCCGCTGTGGAAGAAATTGTTGGATAATCTTCGCAGAGTGCGCTTCTGAATAGCATTTGCAAGCTCTGGATATTTCCTTCGGCCAAAAACTCCTTGATGTCGTGAAACCAAGGCTTTCCATCTGCTTCTTCCTCGACCTGAGCACAGTAAGCTGGCTGATCATGAATCTTTACTGGAATAGGGTCTATGAAGTTCTTATCTGGATGCTGAATCATGTATGATAGAGTGGCCAATGCATCGACAAACTCATTCTGGACTCTGGGAACATGCCGGAACTCTGTCTTTATGAACCTCTTTCTCAACTCTTGTACATGATTCAAATACGGGAGTATCTTGGAGTTCTTGGTCGCCCATTCTTCTCGGACCTGATGTATAAGCAAATCCGAATCTCCAATCACTAGCAACTCTTGGACGTTCATGTCAATAGCCATCTTGAGCCCCAAGATGCAAGCTTCTTACTCGGCCATATTGTTGGTGCATGGGAACCTGAGCTTGGCGGATACCGGATAATGATGGCCGGTTGCTGATACTAGGACTACTCCTATGCCAACTCCCTTGAAATTTGCTGCTCCGTCGCAAAACATCCTCTAACCGTCATAGGATTCTGCAATGTCCTCTCCTATGAAGGATACCTCCTCATCAGGAAAATACGTCTTCAGAGGCTCGTATTCTCCATCCACAGGGTTTTCAGCGAGGTGATCTGCTAGGGCCTGTCCTTTGATTGCTTTCTGAGTCACGTAGACATTGTCAAATTCACTCAGCAGGATCTGCCACTTGGCTAGCTTGCCGGTGGGCATGGGCTTCTGAAAGATATACTTCATGGGTCCATTCTTGATATGAGATACGTGGTGTAAGCACAGAAATAATGCCTCAACTTCTGAGCTACCCAAGTCAGAGCACAACAGGTGCGCTCTAGTAAGGAATACCGGGCCTCGTACGGGGTGAACTTCTTGCTGAGATAATAAATGGCCTGCCCTTTTCTCCCGTTTCATCATGCTGCCCCAGAACACAACCAAATGCTCCATCCAATACTGCAAGGTAGAGTAGCAGGGGTCTACTTGGTTCGGGCGGAACCAGAACCGGCGGTGTTGACAGGTACTCTTTGACAGTGGACTGAGCTATGAACCAGCTGATGTAGTTAAGTCTCCCCAAGAAACTCATAACTTCCTTCTTGCTCTTCGGCGGCGGCAATTATTGAATAGCTTTGACCTTTGATGGATCCAATTCTATCCCTCGGCGGCTCACAATGAACCCAAGTAGTTTTCCGGTAGGAACCCCAAACGCACATTTTGCGGGATTCAGCTTCAGGTTGTACCTTCTCAGTCTATTGAAGAATTTCCTCAAATCTCCCATGTGATCAGCAGCTTTCTTGGATTTGATGATGACGTCGTCTACATACACTTCGATCTCCTTGTGTATCATGTCATAAAAAATTGTGGCCATGGCCCTCATGTAGGTGGCTCCTGCATTCTTTAACCCAAATGGCATCATTTTGTAACAATACATCCCCCACGGCGTAATGAAAGTCGTTTTCTCAGCATCCTCTTCATCCATCCATATCTGATCCCGTATCGGCAAGGGAAAGTCGTCTTTTGGACTTGCCTGGTTGAGATCCCGGTAGTCGACGCAAATTCTGACCTTCTCATCCTTCTTTGTTACTGGCACAATATTGGCTAACCATGTCGGATACTCTCTACCCGGAGGACCTTAGCTTTGACCTCCTTAGTGACTTCTTCCTTCGGTAATTTGTGAGCACAATGGACGTGCTTAGACCAGTCATGTCATCATATGACCATGCGAATATGTCCTCATATTCCTTTAGAAATTTTGTATACTCTTCCTTCTCCTCAACTTCTTTAACGATTTCTTCCGGTATATCATCTTTCTCTGAATCTGTGTCCGTTTGTTGCGTTGTCTCGTTACTGTCAAGCGAAATTGAAATACTTTAATAAATTCCATAAGTGTGTTGAACATTGGAGCTCTTTCTTGCGAAAAAGAAAAATGCGAAAAGAAAATAAACTTTAATAAAGCAAAATAGTGCGTAATGCTTTGTTCAGCCTTGCTACCCCGAGGCACGTCGGGCTCTGGTGGTTCTGACGGTCCAGTTGCTGAGGTGTGATCCTCTGCTCACAGCCTGTATGGAAGGGCCTTCCTCCCCCTTCTCCTAAAAAAATGACACAATAGTCCATATCATCATCTTCCAGGAACAAATTCCTCATCGCTGCTAATGCTTCCTCTTCTTCTGACCCATAGATAACCTCGGCTGGTTGAAAAGTCTGCTCTAGACGGGGTATCGGTTGCTCCAATGGATAGTAAGGGCCGCGCCATGGTGGCGACCAGTCCTTGAATTCTTCCCAGGTATACTCATACCCCAACCCGAAGGTGGTACCATGCTTCTTGAGCTTGATAGGCTTACGATTCCTTGGAGGTTTTTGCCAAGTCCTTTGCCAGGTTCATATCCGCTCCAATTCAATATGCTTTCAATTTTGTTGTTCCACCATTTGTATTTGTCGACTACGTTGACCCGCTCGATGTGGTGGTAAGTTTCCCCACCTAATCTTCTTCTTCCTCCAATTGCTGGAATGGTCTGGCGGCTATATTGGGGTTGCTACCGTCACCATGAATGATCACCTCCTGGTGATTCCATTCAAATTTCAATGCCTGATGTAGTGTTGATGCCACGGCCCCGGCGGCATGAATCCATGGTCGTCCCAACAGCATATTGTAAGAAGCTGGCATGTCTATAACTTGAAAATCAACATCGAACCAAGTGGGCCCCATTTGCAAACGTAGGCTAATTTCCCCAATAGTGGACCTTTGAGATCCGTCGAAAGCTTTGACGTTGATGTCCCCATCCTTGATTTTATGCAGCCCTTTTCCCAATGTTCTGAGTGTTACCAGAGGACAAATGTTGAGACTGGACCCCCCATCGACCAGGATCCGGGTGATAAAATAATCTTCGCACTGCACAGTGATGTGCAATGCCTTGTTATGACTCAATCCTTCCGGTGGCAACTCATCCTCGTGAAAGGTGATTTTATGACTCTCCAACACTTGGCCCACCATGTTTGCCATTTCTCCTCCAGTGATGTTGCTTGGTACATACGCCTCACTCAATACCTTTAACAAGGCATTCTTGTGTGCATCAGAACTTTGTAATAAAGCCAAGATAGAAATATGTGCTGGTGTTTTGTTCAGCTGGTCAATGACCGAGTATTCCTTGGCTTGTATCTTTCTCCAGAGATCACAGGGTCTAGTTTCAATGATGGCTTGTCGGCCAGAGGTCTGCTTACTCGACTCAGCTAAGTGTTCCGGGGTGTAAACCCTACCGGTTCTTGTCATACCCTGCGCTGCAACTGTTTCTCCGAACTTGGCTTTTCCTTTCCTTCTTGCCTCGGCTGTGTAGTCCCACGGTATAACTTTTGTGTGGAACGGTGTTACGACTGTCATTGCTACTGTCACACCTCCTTTTTCTTATACCTGTGAGGGCGTAAAGGAGTTTTTCCAATCAAAGGACAGTCAGAACGGGATTTATTATTAATATTCAGAGTTGCCACTTGGGAGATTAATGGTGTCCCAAGTCACCGTTTGAATCCCGATCCGAGGAAATTATGACTCTGTTAACAGTCCGCGAACCAGAACTCCGAGTAAGGAATTCTGTTAACCCGGGAGAAGGTATTAGGCACTCCCGGATTCCGTGGTTCTAGCACGGTCGCTCAACTGTTGTATTTGCTCTTATCTGATTTTTAAACATGTTCTAACTTATGTGTCTTTTATTAGTAGACCGCTTTTATTGTTATTTTTAATAAGACTTGCAACGTCGTGAAAATGCGTCTTGAACCACGTCACACCAGTGCACCCATGATTGTCAACACATTTCAACTTCGTTGAGATTTGGATTTGGGTCACATAAATGTGCACCCGTATTAAGGAAGGTAATATTATTAAAATACGAGCCTAAAGCAACTACGCTTTTATTATTTTTGGGGAAAACCGTGAAATTCGCTAAACGGTTCACCCGAATTCTAAGTATTTTATAGCATTTATTGAGGACCCTGCTATTTTGTATTTGGCTTGGCGAGGCTCGTCTCATTTTTATTATTAAAAGGCCAATCCTAAAGCAAACTAGAATTTTTCTATTTATTTGTCTCTAACAAGAAAAGAAATAGTCCTAATCAATTACCAATCAATGTCATATGAGGCTTGACCCTTTAATTCTATGATTTTTCAGTTCATTAGCCCAGGGCAGTTCAATACATAAGGACACAAATGGATTGGACTGCAGGCCCAAATGTATGCTAGCCTTATGTCGAAATCGGGCGACCAGCCATGGGTCCGGTGCCATTATAGCAAAGATTCATGCAACTTGGGCCAGATTGAGCCCAGATACGCGGTCTGCAGGTAGCCTTATGCAATGCAAGAAATGCAAATGGAGGTAGAGCTTAACCTCGGAAGGCAGAATAGTAGCCTTATGCAATTATGGAGACAGAGCTTAGTCAAATGGAGGTAGAGCTTAACCTCGGAAGGCCGAATAGTAGCCTTATGCGGAAGATGAGAGACGAGTAGTAGTAAAAAGATTCTTAGCTGATAGCGGATAGCTGGTTGTTGATTGCGACATTGTGGCTGCTGGGGATATCGTGTATGGATAGTGGTTGTGAAGCGATAATTTTGGGAGTTGTATTCCTGAAAGTACGAGTGTGTAAATGGATTTGCTGATTTGTGACTTGGGTGCCTGCATCCAAAGAAAAATCGTGAGTTTTGTAAAGGGACCGGTTAGTTCGCGTTCTCGCTGGCTTCGCTTGATTGGCTCCGCTTTGTTTATGGTGATACTGTAGGTACCCTCGGGGCAGCATTGTCAAACAAAACGATTTCGATAATAGGCATGCATGAGTTTTGTTAAAGGTATGATATACGTATATATATTTAAAAAAACAGCTTTAGATGAACCAACGATCGCGACGTGGTTCAAAACATTGCGACCTTTCTTGCTACGGAATTTTGAGGGCCCTCCTCAAAATTCTGCCCCAATTTAGTGGGTTGATGCTTCTGACGGCTGCTTGCAATGATCGACTGAAGTTACTTCGGAATTTTGAGGGTCCTCCTCAAAATTCTGCCCCAGTTTCCAATTGCGGGGGAAAATAAAATTTTTATTGAATTGTGACCGAACCCATAAGGCTGCCTACGTATCCCCTCTCAAACGGGAATCAGGTCAGACGTAGTTCAAATTACATAAGGAAATCATAGATGGTTACACATAGTATCGCTTGACTGCATCTGAATTTATTGGTTTTGGCCAAACTTCTCCGTCCATTTCTGCAAGTATAAGGGCTCCTCCTGTCAGAACCCGACGAACCATGTGTGGACCTTGCCAGTTAGGGGAGAACTTCCCTTTGGCTTCATCTTGATGTGGAAAAATCTTCTTCAACACCAGCTGCCCTGGTGTAAACCGTCTTGGTCTGACTCTCTTGTTGAAGGCTCTGGTCATTCTGTTCTGGTAAAGTTGACCATGGAAAACCGCGTTCATTCTCTTTCTATCTATGGGAGCTAACTGTTCGTAACGACTCTTTGCCCATTCTGCATCGTCGATATCTGCTTCCTGTATGATTCTTAGGGACGAAATTTCTACCTCGGCGGGGATGACCGCTTCCGTACCATACCCCAGCATATAGGGAGTTACACCAGTCGATGTGCGGACTGTGGTGCGATACCCTAACAAAGCAAATGACAGCTTCTCATGCCACTGCTTATGCTTTTCAACCATATTTATCAATATCTTCTTGATGTTCTTATTGGCGGATTCTACAGCTCCGTTCATCTGAGGCTTGTAGGCTGTGGAATTCTTGTGTTTGATCTTGAAGGTTTCGCACATGGCTTTCATCAAATCACTGTTGAGGTTGGAACCGTTGTCAGTAATGTCTGATTCTGGGATCCCGAATCGACAAATGATACGGTCACAGACAAAGTCTGCCACGACTTTCTTGGTCACTGCTCTGTAAGATGCTGCTTCAACCCATTTAGTGAAATAATCAATTGCTACTAGGATAAACCTGTGCCCATTAAATGCGGCAGGTTCGATTGGTCCGATAACATCCATTCCCCATGCGGCGAACGGCCATGGCGAGCTTGTTGCATTAAGCTCATTTGGAGGCACTTTTATCATGTCTGCATGGATCTGATAGCGGTGGCACTTTCGAACTTACTGGATGCAGTCCGTTTCCATAGTCATCCAAAAATAACCTGCCTGGAGTATCTTCTTGGCTAAGACAAAACCGTTCATATGCGGACCACATGTCCCAGCATGAATTTCCTCTAGCAGTTTGGATGCTTCCTTTGCGTCAACACACCTTAGCAATCCCAAATCAGGAGTTTTCCTATACAGGATTCCTCCGCTGTGGAAGAAATTGTTGGATAATCTTAGCAGAGTGCGCTTCTGAATAGCATTTGCAAGCTCTGGATATTTTCCTTCGGCCAAAAATTCCTTGATGTCGTGAAACCAGGGCTTTCCGTCTGCTTCTTCCTCGACATGAGCACAATAAGCTGGCTGATCATGAATCTTTACTGGAATAGGGTCTATGAAGTTCTTATCTGGATGCTAAATCATGGTTGATAGAGTGGCCAATGCATCGGCAAACTCATTCTGGACTCTGGGAACATGCCGGAACTCTGTCTTTATGAACCTTTTCCTCAACTCCTGTACATGATGCAAATACGGGAGTATCTTGGAGTTCTTGGTCGCCCATTCTTCTCGGACCTGATGTATAAGCAAATCCGAATCTCCAATCACTTGCAACTCTTGGACGTTCATGTCAATGGCCATCTTGAGCCTCAAGATNGAAACGGCCGTTGCTAGCCGGTTTACCTGCAAATAGAACACGAGCGCATATGTTGTGCATAAATTTAAACATGATGTAAGTTCTCGTTGGACCATGAATGTTGTCTTTGGGCAGTTAGGATGACGTCCTCCGACTATGGTGTCCTGGGCCATGAAACACATAATAAAGGATTTGCAGGCTATGAAATGATGCTCTCGGGCTATGAGAATGATGCCTCCGAACCATGATGCCTTTGAATAATGCGATGTAGAGATAAAAGTGGGGTCCTCAGGCCATGGCATGATGTTCTCGGGCTATGAAAATGGTGCCTCTGAACGATGACGCCTTCGGATGATTTTGGCGATCTTTCAGCCCATGAAATGCAGGATTTGGCGATCTTTCAGTCGATGCAAGTTTTAATAAAATGGCGATATTTCAGCCGATATAAAGTGTAAATATAAATGGTGATCTTTCAGCCGATACAAGACTTAAATAAGGTGGCGATATTTCAGCCGATGTAAAGTGTAAATATAAGTGGCGATGTTTCAGCCGGTGTAAAGTGTAAATATAAATGGCGATCTTTCAGCCGATGCAAGATTTAAATGAAGTGGCGATGTTTCAGCCGATGTAAAGTGTAAATATAAATGGCGATCTTTCAGCCAATGCAAGATTAAGATAAAATGGCGATATTTCAGCCGATGCAAGATTAAAATGAAGTGGCGATGTTTCAGCCAATGCAAGATTTAAACGAAGTGGCGATATTTCAGCCGTGCAAATGGAGACAGAGCTTAGTCTCGGAAGGCGGGATAGTAGCCTTATGCAATGCAAAGAGATGAAAATGGAGGTAGAGCTTAACCTCGAAAGGCAGAATAATAGCCTTGTGCAATGCAGAGAAATGCGAATGGAGGTAGAGCTTAACCTCGGAAGGCAGAATAGTAGCCTTATGCAATTATGGAGACAGAGCTTAGTCTCGAAAGGCAGAATAGTAGCCTTATGCAATGCAAGAAATGCAAATGGAGGTAGAGCTTAACCTCGGAAGGCAAAATAGTAGCCTTATGCAATGCAAGAAATGCAAATGGAAGTAGAGCTTAACCTCGGAAGACAGAATTGTAGCCTTATGAAATTCAAGAAATGCAAATAGAGGTAGAGCTTAACCTCGGAAGGCAGAATAGTAGCCTTATGCAATGTAAGAAATGCAAATGGAGGTAGAGCTTAACCTCGGAAGGCAGAATAGTAGCCTTATGCGGAAGATGAGAGACGAGTAGTAGTAAAAGATTCTTAGCTGATAGCGGATAGCTGGTTGTTGATTGTGACATTGTTGCTGCTGGGGATATCGTGTATGGATAGTGGTTGTGAAGAGATAATTTCGGGAGTTGTATTCCTGAAAGTACGAGTGTGTAAATGGATTTGCTGATTTGTGACTTGGGTGCCTGCATCCAAAAAAATCGTGAGTTTTGTAAAGGGAATGGTTAGTTCGCGTTCCCGCGGCTTCGCTTGACTGGCTCGGCTCTGTTTATGGTGATATTGCAGGTACCCTCGGGGCAGCATTGTCAAACAAAGAGATTTCGATAATAGGCATGCATGAGTTTTGTTAAAGGTATGATATATGTATATATATTTAAAAAACAGCTTTAGATGAACCAACGACCGCGACGTGGTTCAAAACATTGCGACCTTTCTTGCTACGGAATTTTGAGGGCCCTCCTCAAAATTCTGCCCTAGTTTAGTGGGTTGATGCTTCTGACGGCTGCTTGCAATGATCGACTTAAGTTACTTCAAAATTTTAAGGGTCCTCCTCAAAATTCTGCCCCAGTTTCCAATTGCGGGGCGAAATGAAAATTTTATTGAATTGTGACAAAACCCATAAGGCTGCCTATGTATCCCCTCTTAAACGGGAATCAGTTCAGCAGAGTTCAAATTCTTCAACACTAGCTGCCCTGGTGTAAACCGTCTTGGTCTGACTCTCTTGTTGAAGGCTCTGGTCATTCTGTTCTGGTAAAGTTGACCATGGCAAACCGCGTTCATTCTCTTTCCATCTATGAGAGCTAACTGTTCGTAATGACTCTTTACCCATTCTACATCGTCGATTTCTGCTTCCTGTATGATTCTTAGGGATGGAATTTCTACCTCGGCGGGGATGACCGCTTCCGTACCATAAACTAGCATATAGGGAGTTGCACCAGTCGATGTGCGGACTGTGGTGCGATACCCTAACAAAGCAAATGACAGCTTCTCATGCCACTGCTTATGCTTTTCTACCATCTTTCTCAATATCTTCTTGATGTTCTTATTGGCGGCTTCTACAGCTCCGTTCATCTGAGGCCTGTAGGCTGTGGAATTCTTGTGTTTGATCTTGAAAGTTTCGCACATGGCTTTCATCAAATCACTGTTGAGGTTGGAACCGTTGTCAGTAATGACTGATTCTGGGATCCCGAATCGACAAATGATACGGTTACGGACAAAGTCTGCCACCACTTTCTTGGTCACTGCTCTGTAAGATGTTGCTTCAACCCATTTAGTGAAATAATCAATTGCTACTAGGATAAACCTGTGCCCATTTGATGCGGCAGGTTCAATTGGTCCGATAACATCCATTCCCCATGCGGCGAACGGCCATGGCGAGCTTGTTGCATTAAGCTTATTTGGAGGCATTTTTATCATGTCTACATGGATCTGACAGCGGTGGCACTTTCGAACATACTGGATGCAGTCCGTTTCCATTGTCATCCAGAAATAACCTGCCCGGAGTATCTTCTTGGCTAAGACAAAACCGTTCGTATGTGGATTATAGGTCCCAGCATGAATTTCCTCTAGCAGTTTGGATGCTTCCTTTGCGTCAACACGCCTTAGCAAACCCAAATCCGGGGTTCTCCCATACAGGATTCCTCCGCTGTGGAAGAAATTGTTGGACAATCTTCGCAGAGCGCGCTTCTGCATAGCATTTGCAAGCTCTGGATATTTTCCTTTGGCCAAAAATTCCTTGATGTCGTGAAACCAAGGCTTTCCGTCTGCTTCTTCCTCGACATGAGCACAGTAAGCTGGCTGATCATGAATCTTTACTGGAATAGGGTCTATGAAGTTCTTATCTGGATGCTGAATCATGGATGATAGAGTGGCCAATGCATCGGCAAACTCATTCTGGACTCTGGGAACATGCCGGAACTCTGTCTTTATGAACCTCTTTCTCAACTCTTGTACATGATGCAAATACGGGAGTATCTTGGAGTTCTTGCTCGCCCATTCTTCTCGGACCTGATGTATAAGCAAATCCGAATCTCCAATCACTAGCAACTCTTGGACGTTCATGTCAATGGCCATCTTGAGCCCCAAGATGCAAGCTTCGTACTCGGCCATATTGTTGGTGCATGGGAACCTGAGCTTGGCGGATACCGGATAATGCTGGCCGGTTTCTGATACTAGGACTGCTCCTATGCCAACTCCCTTGAAATTTGCTGCTCCATCGAAAAACATCCTCCAACCGTCATAGGATTCTGCAATGTCCTCTCCTATGAAGGATACCTCCTCATCAGGAAAATACGTCTTCAGAGGCTCGTATTCTCCATCCATAGGGTTTTCAGCGAGGTGATCTGCTAGGGCCTGTCTTTGATTGCTTTCTGAGTCACATAGACAATGTCAAATTCACTCAGCAGGATCTGCCACTTGGCTAGCTTGCCGGTGGGCATGGGCTCTGAAAGATATACTTCAATGGGTCCATTCTTGATATGAGATACGTGGTGTAAGCACAGAAATAATGCCTCAACTTCTGAGCTACCCAAGTCAGAGCACAACAGGTGCGCTCTAGTAAGGAATACCGGGCCTCGTACGGGGTGAACTTCTTGCTGAGATAATAAATGGCCTGCTCTTTACTCCCCGTTTCATCATGCTGCCCCAAAACACAACCAAACGCTCCATCCAATACTGCAAGGTAGAGTAGCAGGGGTCTACCTGGTTGGGGTGGAACCAGAACCGGCGGTGTTGACAGGTACTCTTTGATTCTGTCGAAGGCTTTCTGGCAGTCGTCAGTCCATTTGGTAGCGGCGTCCTTCTTCAAAATCTTAAAGATCGGCTCACAAATGACAGTGGACTGAGCTATGAACCGGATGATGTAGTTAAGTCTCCCCAAGAAACTCATAACATCCTTCTGGCTCTTCGGCGGCGGCAATTCTTGAATAGCTTGACCTTTGATGGGTCCAATTCTATCCCTCAGCGGCTCACAATGAACCCAAGTAGTTTTCCGGCAGGAACCCCAAATGCATATTTCGCGGGATTCAGCTTCAGGTTGTACCTTCTCAGTCTATTAAAGAATTTCCTCAAATCTCCCATGTGATCAGCGGCTTTCTTGGATTTGATCTACATACACTTCGATCTCCTTATGTATCATGTCATGAAAAATTGTGGTCATGGCCCTCAAGTAGGTGGCCCCTGCATTCTTTAACTCAAACGGCATCATTTTGTAACAATACATCCCCCACGGCGCAATAAAAGTCGTTTTCTCAACATCCTCTTCATCCATCCATATCTGATGGTACCCAGCAAAACAATCAACGAATGACTGCAACTCATGCTTGGCGCAGTTGTCAATCAAGATGTGTATATTCGGCAAGGGAAAGTCGTCTTTTGGACTGGCCCGGTTGAGATCCCGGTAGTCGACGCAAATTCTGACCTTCCCATCCTTCTTCGGCACTGGCACAATATTGGCTAACAATGTCGGATACTCTACTACCCGGAGGACCTTAGCTTTGACCTGCTTAGTGACTTCTTCCTTGATTTTCAAACTCATGTCTGGCTTGAACTTTCTGAGCTTCTGTTTCACTGGCGGACAGGCCGGATCAGTCGGTAATTTGTAAGCCACAATGGACGTGCTTAGACCAGTCATGTCGTTATATGACCATGCGAATATGTCCTCATATTCCTTTAGAAAATTTGTGTACTCTTCCTTCTCAGACGGTGACAAATGAACGCTGACCCGTGTTTCTTTGATGTTCTCTGCATCTCCTAGATTGACGATCTCCGTCTCGTCCAGGTTGGACTTAGGCCTATTCTCAAAATTCTCAACTTCTTTAACAATTTCTTCCGGTATATCATCTTCCTCTGAATCAGTGTCCGCTTGTCGCGTTGTCTCGTTGCATGTCACAGTCGTTGGTTCATCAAGATAAGTAATAGTAATGTTGTTTGAGTAAAGTAATGAGAGAAAATAATAAGAGAGAGATTTGTAAGAAAATTGAAATACTTTAATAAATTCCATAAGTGTTTTGAACATTGGAGCTCTTTCTTGCGAGAAAAAAAAAAGAAAAATGCGAAAAGAAAATAAACTTAATAAAGCAAAATAGTGCGTAATGCTTTGTTCAGCCTTGCTATCTCGAGGCACGTCGGGCTCTGGTGGTTATGACGGTCCAGTTGTTGAGGTGTGCTCCTCTGCTCACAGCCTGTATGGAAGGGCCTTCCTCCCCCTCCTCCTCAAAAATGACACAACAGTGCTTATCATCATCTTCCAGGAACAAGTTCCTCATCGCTGCTAATGCTTCCTCTTCTTCTGACCCATAGGTAACCTCGGCTGGTTGAAAAGTCTGCTCTAGACGGGGTATCGGTTGCTCCAATGGAAAGTAAGGGCCGCGCCATGGTGGTGACCAGTCCTTGAATTCTTCCCAGGTATACTCATACCCCAACCCGAAGGTGGTACCATGCTTCTTGAGCTTGATAGGCTTAGCGATTCCTTGGAGGTTTTTGCCAAGTCCTTTGCCAGGTTCATATCCGCTCCAATTCAGTATGCTTTCAATTTTATTGTTCCACCATTTGTCTTTGTCGACTGCGTTGACCTGCTCGATGTGGTGGTAAGTTTCCCCACCTAATCTTCTTCTTCCTCCAATTGCTGGAATGGTCTGGCGGCTATATATGGGGTTGCTACCGTCACCATGAATGATCACCTCCTGGTGATTCCATTTAAATTTCACTGCCTAATGTAGTGTTGACGCCAGGGCCCCAGCGGCATGAATCCATGGTCGTCCGAACAGCAGATTGTAAGAAGCCGACACGTCTATCACTTAAAAATCAACATCGAACCAAGTGGGCCCCATTTGCAAACGTAGGCTAATTTCCCCAATAGTGGACCTTTGAGATCCGTCGAAAGCTTTGACGTTGATGGCCCCATCCTTGATTTCATGCAGCCCTTTTCCCAATGTTCTTAGTGTTACCAGAGGACAAATGTTGAGACTGGACCCCCCATCGACCAAGATCCGGGTGATAAAATAATCTTCGCACTGCATAGTGATGTGCAATGCCTTGTTATGACTCAATCCTTCCGGTGGCAGCTCGTCCTCGTAAAAGGTCATTTTATGACTCTCCAACACTTGGCCCACCATGTTTGCCATTTCTCCTCCAGTGATGTTGCTTGGTACATACGCCTCACTCAATACCTTCAACAAGGCATTCTTGTGTGCATCAGAACTTTGTAATAAAGCCAAGATAGAAATTTGTGCCGGTGTTTTGTTCAGCTGGTCAATGACCGAGTATGCCTTGGATTGTATCTTTCTCCAGAGATCACCGGGTCCAGTTTCAATGATGGCTTGTCGGCCAGAGGTCTGCTTACTTGACTCGGCTAAGTGTTCTGGGGTATAAACCCTGCCGGTTCTTGTCATACCCTGCGCTGCAACTGTTTCTCCGAACTTGGCTTTTCCTTTCCTTCTTGCCTCGGCTGTGTAGTCCCACGGTATAGCTTTTGTGTGGAAAGGTGTTACAGCTTTCATTGCTACTGGAATAGGCACCCTTGCGTTGGAAGGTAATATAGCAACTTCAAAGGGCTCAGGCGCCTTTGGGGACCCAAACTCGACCTCGATTGGCGTTGGCGTCTTTGCGGAGGCTGGTGCTTCAAACTCAAGCGGTATGGACATGTTCACCTCAGCATCTTCAGAAGGTTGAATTTGGACTACAATCAGGTTAAGAGTGAATGTTGGTTTCTTTGGATCGTCACCTTTCGTGATCAAACCGATCGATACTTTGGGATCCCAATCATCTTCTATTTTAATCATATGAACACTTCCACCCTTGTGGTTTGGTAGAGGGTTGCTGCGGATGTTCGGAGCAGGCTCCTTTGCCACGATAATCTTGTTATCAATTAAAGCCTGGATCTTGTCCTTCAGGGAGCGGCACTCATCAATAGTATGTCCCTTCATGCCAGAATGGTATGCACAGGTTTTGTTTGGGTTAATCCACTGGGAAGGGTTTTAAGGAGTTATGGCAGGGACAGGGGTGACATAACCAGCGGCTTTGAGTCTTTCGTACAGCCGGTCGATTGGCTCGGCAATGGCGGTGTATTGTTTGGGAGGTCTGCGGTCAAAATTTGGTCGTCTAGGAAAGTTTTAGCGAGTAGGAGGTGATTGATAGTGGGATGGTTGAGTGTTGTAGGCTTGGTAGACTTGTGCGGGTTGGGAATATTTGGGTGAAGTAGGTTGGTATGTGGAAGGTGGAGGTGATTGATAGGTAGGTGGTGGAGCTTGGTAGGAAGGTGCGGGTGCTTGGAAATTCGGAGTGGGTTGATATGTAAGTGGAGATATCGGGTAGGTCTGATATTTGATTGGTGATTTGGTTCTCTGTGCAACCATTACGGCACTTACGTCCCTCTTCTAGGATGTACCACCGGACTGCAGAGCCTTATTGGTGGCTTGCAAAGCTTCAAAGTTAGTGACCATACCACTTTTGATGCCCTCTTCAATCCTTTCTCCCAGCCTGATGATGTCAGAAAATTTATGGTTCTCGATCAGCATCAATCTTTCATAGTATTGCGGATCCTGAGCCCTGACAAAAAACTTGTTCATCTATTCTTCCCCTAAAGCATGTCGAACCTTAGCAGCCTCTGACCTCCAACGAGTGGCATACTCGCGGAACGTTTCTGTAGGTTTCGTCTTTAAATTCATAATGTAAAACAAATTTGGTGCATTCTCAAAGTTGAACCTAAACCTGTCCATGAAGTCGGACGCCATATTAACCCAGTTTGGCCACTTCTTGGGTTCTTGGTTAATGTACCAAGATAGAGCATCTCCTTTCAAGCTTCTCATGAAAATCTTCATTCGAATTCTCTCATCTTTCCCTACTCCGACCAACTTGTCTCAGTATGTCCTCAAGTGTACCCTGGGATCTCTCGTACCATCAAACATTTTGAACTTGGGAGGTTTGTACCCCTCGGGCAGTTCGACATCTGGTTGAATGCAAAGGTCTTCGTAATTCAGTCCCTTGATCCCCTTGCTTCCTTCCCCACCCTGAACTCGGCTAGTCAGCTTCTTGAGTTCTGCGGCCAGATTCTTGATAAGAGAGTCTTTGTTATCAGACTCAGGTGTGCTTGAGGCTGGTTGAATGAGGTGTGGTATGGTTTCCACATAGATGGGGTGTTGTGGTGATGATCATTTGTGGAGTTCAGTGGTTCGAGGATGAGCGGTGGGGTGTTGCTTGGAGTGTGGCATGTGTTACAGTGGTGATGGGGAGTGGGTTGGTTTTGTGGATTCGGGATGTTTTGAGGAGGTATGGGATTTTGAGTGTTGGGGAAGCTGATATCCGGGGTAGTGAGGGAAAATGACAAGCTTGCCAAGTTCCAAACTTGGTCCAATTCTTCCTGAAATTTCAATAACTTCTGTTCGAGCTGGGAGGCACTTTTTTTGGAAACCTGAACACGCTGAGAAGTATCTACCCTTTCAATTGAGCTCTCCTTTCTGATGTTGCTCAAATTTTCCATCTTTCCTTTGTTCTTGTTTCTGATAGGACACGGAGGAGGAGGAGGAGGCGGAGGACCCTTGGATCTTGTGGAATATGATGACGATGCCAGAGTGCACGAACTAACCTTCGGGGAGGGGAATAAGCAAAAGTAAAAACAAAAGGTAACAAGTTAGTAGGGATCATGAGAAGAAAACGTTGCAATATTTAAACACATAGTGTAAGAATATAAAACGTGTCCTAAATCGGGAGCCTCGTTGTGCCCGAGGTAGGCCTAGAGACAAGTAGACTTGGAGAACTTAGAATGCTAAATGCCTCATTTTATTGATAAAAAATAAGACGAATCCCAAAATGACACTAAATAACAGGAAATAAAAGTGTCACTAGTGGCCATAAGCCTTATTACATTTGTAAATCAAAAATAAACTCCTATCTACTTGGTCCCAGAAGGACCTTCCCCAGACTCAGCATTGTTGGCTCCCTCGTACAGTTCTCCCAGCTCGCGCAATCCTAGCAATAAGTAGGCCCTCGCCAGATGTCCGCCTTCATTTCCTTCAGCAACCCGGCAATCTTCAACCCTCTTCAGGAACTTCTTTTCCAGCTCCACTATGCCCCGCTCCAAACAGATCAGTCGTTTGTTGGCGCTGACAGCCATATCTTTCCATTCTCCAATTAGCTTTTGATTGGCTTCTTGTATTTCACGGTGCTCATTTTCACATTCCCGCATCCTCTTGCGCAGTTGGTTGTACTTTACCTGTGCTTCAGCCTTTTCATCAATAATCCTGTGACCTCGAACAAGCCCGGGTTGTCCTAACCAGATATGATCGTCCTCCAACCAACTTGGATAGTATGGAGTATAACCAGCATGATACCTGTCTGGTTCAATGGAATCCTTCCCCAGGATGATTTTGCAGTGCCACATAGGCTGAGCTTGACACTTGTACGGACTATCGTCAGCCCGAAAGTCAGCCCGGAAATGACTCATCTTCTCAACCCGTGGAATATAGGTCCCTCTTAAACCGATCAGTATCAGAAATGGAGAATCCCTAGACCGTATGATGAATTCTTCAGTAGGGAACCACTCAAACATCCATTGCACCCGATCTTCAGTAAGATTGTCAAAAAGCTCGACCCACTCTCTAGCATTCTCTGGTTGGGCGAACATGTGAGCATATAATTCATCCGCTTTGGGTGATGAAAAGCGATATGACCATCCCAATCTCTACGATGGATTTCCTGCCGGTACTCACCCCTTTGGAGGTGCTCCATGAGCCATAGTTGGAGTAGCAAATTACATCCCTCGAAATGGTTGGCCCCTTGTTGACATCTTTGTAGGGCTCGGTATATTTCTGCAACTATCATTGGCACGAGACTGAATGGTTGTCTGTCAATTCCTTCCATCAGAGTTTTGGTGACCATAGCTAGCCTGGTATGGATTCTTGCTTTCTTTGTTGGAAAAACTATCATCCCCAAGAAACAGAACATGAAGACAAAGACCTTTCGATGGATATGCCCCAATAATGTAAGGGCGAACTTGTCAGGATAAGTACGGTAAGATTTGTTGTGACCGTACCTTTCGTACAGATAGTCAAAGGGAATGTACGACTTCTTCAAACATGTCATGTCAGGATTCTTCTTTAGACCCATCATCTTAAGAAAACCCCTACCCTTATGATTTTCCGGCATTAGCAAACCCAGGGTTTCCCATGGTATCCCAGCTAGTCCTCCTATTTCCTGAAGCAAAGGTGCCATCTCAATGTTTCCGAAGCGGAATACTGACCTATCAGAGTCCCAGAATAGAGTGGCAGCTTCTACGATTTTGTTGTCAGGCTGAATTTCTATGAGAGAAGGTTGGTTTCCCAGGTACTTCCGGACAAGAGCTTGATCACTGGAATGAAGATCTTCCCACCATCTTAACAATCTGGGGTGAATGTTGGTGACCATGCCGAATCTGGGGACCTCGTGCCTCATTTTCTGCAAAACAAAAGGTTAGGCCCTTTTCCCCCACCGGACTCGACTAATTAACATCAATAATTAGCATAAGAAGCATTTAGTTGTCCAAATGAATGCACAGAACGTGGTAAGGTCCGTTTGGGTTTCAAGGAAACCTAGAGGACTTTGGACAAGGCTATCTTAAAGAGTCATTATGCGGACAACATAACCGACTCGGCTAGGTTTGACCATGATGCATGTACAATTAAACGGAGTAAGGTTTCTATGTGGTATTAGACTGGTACCCTTGAGCGGACAACTCAAGAGGGAAAGGCACGAAACCATCGACTACACTGTTGATCGACTGGTTTTACCGCTAATATGCCTTTGCCGGATTTAGGGGGTGATAATATCGGAAGAGCGCAACCACTCATTATAAGCATTGCTATGGTATTTTGTTTGGCACGAGTGGAATATGATGTTGAAAAAATGCAGTACAATAATTAATAAATTGTCATGTACTTTCACGTTCATAAAGTAATGATTACAATAATTGCTCGTAATTAAAACAGTATTAAAGGAAAGCGATAAAAGAAAGAAAAGAAACAAAGAACCAAGTTAGTTTCGTAGTAGAAGAAAGAATAAATACTTAAAGGCATTTAAACAAGTAAAGAAATATAAAGTCACAAATAGCATGAAATGGTAAAAGCCTTAAAGAAGTCCCCAGCAGAGTCGCCATGCTGTCGATGCCCCCCTTTTCTAAAGGCGAAATCGTGTTTACGACATTTGGGAGGACAACTCTATTCCTTTTGGGAATTTGGGTTTGAGATTTAGAAGAGTCACCACCTAATGATTAAGTGCATTAGGACACTAAGGATTTAAATGAAAGAAGAACCAGAGAATGGGTAAGGGCTTGAAATTATCTCAGGGGGAAGGTGTTAGGCACCCCCCAAGATCCACTAGTGTGGTTCCCGGCCATGCTACAATTTGTGACTTTTAAGCGAATAAACATACAAGGCAACTTCGACATAACGATTACAAGTAGGATTGTATAAAGGTTAAATAAGCATACTGAAGTTAGGGAATAGATGGTTTCATGTTCGTTTAAAAGAATGTATAAGTGCAGAAAAATGGGGGTCAAGTAACAAATGCAAATAATCAGACAACGAAGTAAAATGGGCAGAAGTTTTTTTAAAAAAATAAACAGTGCTGGAAATTCCAAAGGGGTTTGAATTAAAGTGAAATACAAAGTTTAAAGAACTGGAAAACTGACGTATGCACATATGGAGGGAGGGGGATCCTAGGTTTATAAATAACATGGATCATCCACGCGACACCCGGTAACCAATTATACGCGTGGTGTTATCACGTGACCACCATATCCATGTCTACCCTTCCCACCCCATTAAGGTATTAAAGCGCGGAAGAGTATCGTTACTTATTGCATGCTATTACCCGTCCCGATCCTATCAGTCCCAGAGGCATTGAGACTACTAATCCTAAAGGGGAGGGAGTTGGGGGTTTTCAGACGTTTTAAAAGGATAAAAGTCTAGGCGACAAACAAAAACACATAATCAAATAGGGGAGAAGCAAACAACAGTTAAGGCTCAAACATGCCTCCTCACTTAAAGGCAAATATATAGCATGACTTCAAATACTGGTTATGGTCTGAATTAAATTTAAAAGCGTTAGGACAGGTTGATTTATCACATATTTCTCAGATGAGGAGTCCGAATTAGCCTTGTCTGGTTGTAGTTATCAAAGCTAACACAGTTAATTAAAAACCTAATGGTTTGCCTAAGTGAGACCTATAAGCAAGATATCTAACAGAGCGTACTGATTTTAGAGAAAGGATAACTGGTTTTATAGACAAAAGATCTGCAGATTTTAAACGAACTTATGACAGGTTTCAGACTTCGAAGCTGATTCAGTTGATTATTCCTATAGGCATGATTTCTAAGCGTTATTGGCTCAAAAACGATTACAGAGATGCAAGAGTCCTATAGGCATAGTATCTAGAATGCAATTGATTATTATTAAGCCTACGATTGTCTGCCTAATGACATGTATATGCAGAAATGCAGAAAACTTATAGGCATGAGTTCTAGAATGAGAATACAGAAATAACCTATAGGCATGATTTCTAAGATGAGAATGCAGAAATAAATAACCTATAGGCATGCTTTCTAAGACGAGAATGCAGAAATAAATAACCTATAGGCATGCTTTTTAATATGAGAATGTAGAAATAAATAACCTATAGGCATGCTTTCTAAGATGAGAATGCAGAAATAAATCATCTATAGGTATGTTTTCTACCCTTTCTCATACATTCATCCCCATCCCTTTCCACTAAACATCCCCAATAGTTATTACAAATTATTACAGACCCGAATGAATCAAAGAAAGAAAAGTAAAATTACATCAGAAGTTCCAGCTACAACCAAACAGCCTAATTCAGACTCAAAGCCCAACAATATGAGATAAACCAACTTCCAGGATCAAAATTCCAAAAGCCTTTCTCATCCTTTGGGTGCGTCAAAGTTCCAAGCAGCTTCATGAACTCCAGGCAATGCTTACACCCAATTACATTGTAGAATTAAGATTATGGAGCAGTGTGGAATAGCCAGCCCTCGAATGTCCAAGTTCAGAGGGAGCTCCAGGTCCCAAAGCAAGGCTCATAAGAGGGAGGGCAGAACTTAAGAGTCTAAGAATAAGTGTAAGTGCATAGGGGTGGGAATTAGGAAAACCATGACAAGCTGGTGGTCATGCCCAGCAATTGGAATGCTGGCACACCCCTGACCAGCCTGTCAGCCAAAACTTGGGAGTTAGGATCCATTGAGGATCAGGTTCAGGCCTGAGCAGTAACTTGGATATTGCCAGGCCAAAACCTTAACTCAGACACATAGAGGAAAATAGGGGTAGGGATTCACAATAGAAACAGATACTGGGAAAGAACAAACATAATTTAATCACTGAACATGCACTGTAAAGAGAACAAGAATACTGAAACTATAAAGTAAACACATAGAGGTGAGGCAAAAAAAATTAAATCAGACATACCAATTTTAGGGAAAACAGGTAAAAAACAGTAGTCTTGAAAAGCCAATTTGTAAGCAAACAATTCCAAAAGATCTCAGAAAGCAGAGTGTTGGGAGAGTATTGAACTCGAAGCAGTATCGTAAGCGTGTAAGTTGAAAGTAAAAGTTTGAGGTATTGAACTTGAAGTGTGTCAAAAAGTGTGGAAGGGTAGTCCCTTTTATAGTGCAGAGAAACAAGTAAGAAAGGCAAGGAAATATCATTGAAATCAGTCTCCCTTTGGTTAAGGGATTCTGATTCACGGTAAAGCCAGTAGAANACACATCTGGTGCATTCTCCATGTTGAACCTGAACCTGTCTATGAAGTCGGACGCCATACTAACCCAGTTTGACCACTTCTTGGGGTCTTGGTTAATGTACCAAGACAGAGCATCTCCTTTCAAGCTTCTCATGAAAAGCTTCATTCGAATTCTCTCATCTTTCCCTACTCCGACCAACTTGTCGCAGTATGTCCTCAAGTGTACCCTGGGATCTTTTGTACCATCAAACATTTTGAACTTGGGAGGTTTGTACCCCTCGGGCAGTTCGATATCTGGTTGAATACAAAGGTCTTCGTAATTCAGTCCCTCGATCCCCTTGCTTCCTCCAACACCCTGAACTCGGCTAGTCAGCTTCTTGAGTTATGCGGTCAGATTCTTGATAAGAGAGTCTTTGTCATCAGACTCAGGTGTGCTTGAGGCGAGCTGAATGGGGTGTGGTATGGTTTCCACATAGATAGGGGTGTTGTGGTGATAATCATTTGTGGAGTTCAGTGGTTCGGGGATGAGCAGTGGGGTGTTGCTTGAAGTGTGGCATGTGTTGCAGTGGTAATGGGGAGTGGGTTGGTTTTGTGGCTTCGGGATGTTTTGAGGAGGTATGGGACTTTGAGTGTTGGGGAAGCTGATATCCAGGGTAGTGAGGGAAAATGACAAGCTTGCCAAGTTTCGAACTTGGTCCAATTCTTCCTGAAATTTTAATAACTTCTGTTCGAGCTGGGAGGCACTTTCCTTGGAAACCTGAATACCCTGAGAAGTCTCTACCCTTTCAACTGAGCTCTCCTTTCTGATGTTGCTCAAATCTTCCATCTTTCTTTTGTTCTTGTTTCTAATAGGACTCGGAGGAGGAGAAGGCGGAGGACCCTTGGATCTTGTGGAATATGATGACGATGCCAGAGTGCGCGAACTAACCTTTGGGGAGGGGAATAAGCAAAAGTAAAAACAAAAGGTAACAAGTTAGTAGGGATCGTGAGAAGAAAATGTTGCAATATTTAAACACATAGTGTAAGAATATAAATCGTGTCCTAAATTGGGAGCCTCGTTGTGCCCGAGGTAGGCCTAGCGACAAGTAAATTTGGAGAACTTAGAATGCTAAATGCCTCATTTTATTGATAAAAATAAGACGAATCCCAAAACGACACTAAATAACAGGAAATAAAAGTGTCACTAGTGGCCATAGGCCTTATTACATTTAGAGTAAAGAAAAGACTCCTAACTACTTGGTCCCAGAAGGACCTTCCCCAGACTCGGCATTTTTAGCTCCATCGAACAGCTTCACCAGCTCATGTAGTCCCAGCAGCAAGTAGGCTCTCGCCAGATGTCCGCCTTCATTTCCTTCAGCAACCCGGCAATCTTCAACCCTCTTCAGGAACTTCTTTTCCAGCTCCACTATGCCCCGCTCCAAACAGATCAGTCGTTTGTTGGCGCTGACAGCCATATCTTTCCATTCTCCAATTAGCTTTTGATTGGCTTCTTGTATTTCACAGTGCTCATTTTCACATTCCCACATCCTCTTGCGCAGTTGGTTGTGCTTTAGCCTTTTCATCAATAATCCTGTGACCTCGAATAAATCCGGGCTGACCTAAATCGTTGTGATAGTCCTCCAGCTAGCCTAGATAGTGTGGAGTACAACCAGCATGGTAGCGATCTGGCTCGATGGGGTCTCTTCCCAAAACAATTTTGCTATGCCACATATGCTGAGCCTGACACTTGTACGGACTGTCGTCATCTTGGAAGTAGGCTCGAAAATGGCTCATCTTATCAACCCTGGGTATAACCTGCTTCCTACCTGCCTGTCTCATAACCCGGATAGGGACATATGGGTAGGTCCCTCTTAAACCGATCAGTATCGGAAATGGAGCATCCTTAGACTGTATGATGAATTCTTCAGTAGGGAACCACTCAAACATCCATTGCACCCGGTCTTCAGTAAGATTATCAAAGAGTTCGACCCAATCTCTAGCATTCTCCGGTTGGGTGAACATGTTGGGCATGTAATTCATTCGGTTCGGGTGATGAAAGGCGATATGATTGTCCCCGTCTCTACGATGGATTTCCTGTCGGTACTCACCCCTTTGGAGGTGCTCCATGAGCCATAGTTGGAGCAGCAAATTACATCCCTCGAAATGTTTGGCCCCTTGTTGACATCTTTCTAGGGCTCGGTATATTTCTGCAACTATCATTGGCACAAGGCTGAATGGCTGCCCGTTAATTCCTTCCATCAAGGTCTTGGTGACCGTGGCCAGTCTGGTATGGATTCTTGCTTTCTTTGTTGGAAAAACTATCATCCCCAAGAAACAGAACATAAACACAAATACCCTTCGGTGGATGTGTCCCAATGAGGTGATGGCGAATTCGTCCGGATAGGCACGGTATGATTTGCTATGGCCGTACCTTTCATACAAATGGTCGGGAATGTAAGACTTCTCCAAACATGTCAAGTCGGGATTCTTCTTTAGACCCATCATCTTAAGAAAACCCATACCCTTACGATTTTCCGGCATTAGCAAACCCGGAGTTTCCCATGGTATCCCAGTTAGTCCTCCTATTTCCTCGAATAAAGGTGTCATTTCTATGTCCCCGAAGCGAAACACCGATCTATCACAGTCCCAAAACAATGTTGCAGCTTCTATGATCTTGTTGTTAGGTTGAATGTCTAGGAGAGAAGGCAGGTTTCCTAGATACTTTCTGACAAGAGCTTGATCGCTGGAATGGAGATCTCCCCACCAACTCAACAACTTGGGGTGGATGTTGGTGACCATGCCGAATCTGGGGACTTCGTGCCTCATTTTCTGCAAAACAAAAGGTTAGGCCCTTACCCCTACCAGACTCGACTATTTAATATCAACAATTAGCATAAAGAGCATTTAGTTCTCCAAATGAATGCACAGAACGTGGTAGTGTCCGTTTGGGTTTCAAGGAAACCCAGTGGACTTTGGATAAGGCTATCTTAAAGAGCCATTATGCGGAAAACATAACTGACTCGGCTAGGTTTGACAATGATGCATGCACAATTAAACAGAGTAGGGTTTCTATGGAGTATTAGACTGGTACCCTTGAGAGGACAACTCAAGAGGGAAAGGCATGGAACCGTCGACTACACCATTGATCGACTGATTTTACCGCAAATACGCCTTTGCCGGATTTAGGGGTGATAATATCGGAAGGGCGCAACCACTCATTATAAGCGTTATTATGGTATTTTATTTGGCACGAGTGGAATATGATGTTGAATATGCAGTTACAATAATTAAACAAATTGTCATGTATTTGCACGTTCATAGAGTAACAATTACAATAGTTTCTCATAATTTACAATAGTATTAAAGGAAAGCGATAAAGGGAAGCATTAAAAAAAGAAACAAAGAGCCAAGTTAGTTTCACAGTAGAAGAAAGAATAAATACTTAAAGGCATTTAAACAAGTAAAGACATGTAAAGAAACATAAAGTCACAAATAGCATGAAATGGTAAAAGCCTTAAAGAAATCCCCAGCAGAGTCGCCATGCTATCGATGCCCCCTTTTTCTAAAGGCGAAATCGGGTTTACGACATTTGGGCGGACAACTCTATTCCTCTTGGGAATTTGGGTTTGAGATTTAGAAGAGTCGCCACCTAATGATTAAGTGCATTAGGACACTAAGAATTTAAAAGAAAGAAGAACCAGAGAATGGGTAAGGGCTTGAAATTATCTCAAGGGGAAGGTGTTAGGCACCCCAAGATCCACTAGTGTGGTTCGCGGCCATGTTACAATTGTGACTTTAAAACAAGTAAACATACAAGACAACTTTCACATAACGATTACAAGTAGGAATGTATAAAGGTTAAGTAATCATGCTGAAGTCAGAGAATAGGTGGTTTCATAGTTGTTTAAAAGAATGTATAAGTGCAGAAAAATAAGGATCAAATAACGGGTGCAAACAATCAGACAAAAGAAGTGAAATGGGCGGAAGTTTAGAAAGAAAACAGTGCTGGAAATTCAAAAAGGTTTTAAATGATTTGAAGCGAAATACAAGGTTTAAAGAGCTGGAAACTGACACTTCAAAGAAAACAATAACGAAAGTACATAAGGCGGGAGGGGGGCTCCTAAGTTTATAAATAACATGGATCATCCACGCAACACCCGCTAACCAATTATACGCGTGGTGTTATCGCGTGATCATCATATCCATGTCTACCCTTCCCACCCCATTAAGGTATTAAAGCGCGGAATAGTATCGTTACTTATTGCATGCTATTACCCGTCCCGATCCTATCACTCCCGGAGGCATTGAGACTACTAATCCTAAAGGGGAGGGAGTTGGGGCTTTTCAGAAATTTTAAAAGGATAAAAGTCTAGGAGACAAACAAAACACATAATCAAATAGGCGAGAAGCAAACAGCAGTTAAGGCTCAAACAAGCCTCCTCACTTAAAGGCAAATATATAGCATGACTTCAAATACTGGTTATGGTCTGAATTAAATTTAAAAGCATTAGGACAGGTTGATTTATCACATACTTCTCAGATGAGGAGTCCGAATTAGCCTTGTCTGGTTGTAGTTATCAGAGCTAACACAGTTAATTAAAAACCTAATGGTTTGCCTAAGTGAGACCTATAGGCATGATATCTAGCGGAGCGTACTGATTTTAAAGAAAGTATCACTGGTTTTATAGACAAAAGATCTGCAGATTTTGAACGAACTTATGACTGGTTTTAAACTTATAGATAAAATAGACGAGGCTGATTCAATTGATTATTCCTATAGGCAAGTTATCTAAGCGTTATTGGTTTTAAACGATTACATAGATGCAAGAGTCCAATAGGCATGGTATCTAGAATGAAGTTGATTATTATTAGACCTATGATTGTTTGCCTAATGACAGGTATATGCAGAAGTGCAGAAAAGAAACCTATGATCATGATTTCTATATGCAGAAATGCAGGGACTTAGAGACAGGATTTCTATATGCAGAGATGCAGAAATAAATGACCTATAGGCATGCTGTCTATGTGAATGCAGGAATTAAAAACATATAGCCTATAGGCAGAGTTATGAACTATAGGCCCTTTGCATACAATCATTCCCATTCCACTAGCCGTCCCCAATAGTTATTACAAATTATTAAATTCCAAAATGAATCGGAAAAGTAAGGAAATAAAATTACATCAGAAGTTCCAGCTACAACCAAACAGCCTAATTCAGACTCAAAGTCCAACAATATGAGATAAACCAACTTCCAGGATCAAAACTTCCAAAAGCCTTTCTCATCCTTTGGGTGTGTCAAAGTTCCAAGGAGCTTTATGAACTCCAGGCAGTGCTTAAACCCAATTATATTGCAGAATTAAGGTTATGGTGCAGTGTGGAATAGCCAGCCCTCGAATGTCCAAGTTCAGAGGGAGCTCCAAGTCCCAAAGCAAGGCTCATAAGGGGGGGGGGGGCAGAACTTACGAGTCTAAGAATAAGTGTAAGTGCATAGGGGGGGATTAGGGACAGCCATGGCAGGCTGGTGGTCATGCCCAGCAATTGGGAATGCTGGCACACCCCTAACCAGCCTGTCAGCCAAAACTTGGGAGTTAGGATCCATTGAGGATCAGGTTCTGACCTGGGCAGTAATTTGCGTACTGCCAGGCCAAGAACCTTAACTCAGACACATAGAGGGGAATGGGGATAGCGATTTACAATAGAAACAGATGCAAGGAAGGAACATATTAGCATAAATCATTGAATCATGCGCAGTAAAGTAAAACGGATTGTAGAAACTGTAAGTAAACACATAGGGGTGAGGCAGGAATGTTAACTCAGAACATAACAGTTTCAGAAGAAATAAGTAAAAACAGTAGTCTTGAAAAGGCCAAGCTGCAAGCAAAGCAATTCCAAAAGATCCCAAGCAGAATATCGAATTCAAAACAGTGCAAGTGTGCAAGTATTTTAAAGAGTAGTGGTGTGAAGGTTGTGTGAAGAATGAAGTCATGTGTAAAAGTGCAGAGGGGCAGTCCTTTTTATAGTGCAGAGAAACAAGTAAGAAAGGCAAGGAATATATCATTGAAATCAGTCTCCCTTTGGTTAAGGGATTCTGATTTCGACGGGTAAAAGCCAGTTGAGGAAAGAAATTTTAATTAAAACTTTTCAAAGTAGCACAAAAGGGGTAAATACATAAAAGTCATTTAAGGAAAACAATCAATGGTACACGGTTTGTGACAAATATGGAAAGGGAATCAATCAAACAGCCAGTGCAACCAAAATTACAAGTTCAATTTGAATGAACCAAGTCAGGAAAAGGTAAAGGAGATTCAATCAAAGAAAACCAGTCAGACCTTATTTAGAGGATTTCGGAATCAATCAATTAGTTGGAAAAACCTTTTGAAAGCAGAGTCCTTATATATAAAACACACAAATCAAGAAGGGAATGTCAAATTATTTAGAAGAGGGTTTAATGAAAGAGGGGTTCAGAATCATAAGCAAAAGTGGTACAAGTCTAATTTGTAGACTCACGAGGATTCTGAGAGTCCAGGGTCCCAAAGAGGAACCCTAACTCGCACACAAGAATCAAAATTGCTAAGTAACCCCCAAATCTTAGGGTTTCGAATTGAGTCAGACATTAGAGATGAGAAGGCAAGCCGTTTGATAGAGGCTCAGGAGTCCTTTCCAAAGACTCATGAGAAACAAACAAACAAGATACACAGTTAAGAGCATGGAGAACACGTTTGAAAAACTCAGAATTTAACTAGTTCAGAAGAAAAAGATACAAACTTAGGCAAAACAAGATGAATCATGCTTAGTAAGAATACAAACATAGTACAGTAACGCCAACAAAATCAAAGAACTCAATCGTAAACACATATAGCAAAGATTAACATGTGAGCATAGGAGAAAAGAAAGTAGAACATTACATGCATAGTAAAAGAAATCGGACAAACACACACAAAGAAAGAACAAAAAGAATCAGAAGGGTATTTTGAAGAAACTTTTCGGAAACCCTAAATCGAAATTAAACGATTTTGAAAAAAAGAGAATTTGGGGAAAAACCTTTAAAAAGTTCAATAGAACACAGACATGTTCCAGATCTAAGAGAGTAAGCAAGTAAAGAACCTCGAATAGCTTAGGGTTGTAGAGAAAACCCTAGAAATGAGAAAGGTCTTGAGGAAAGTCAGATCCTGAGTCGAAAAGGCTCATATCGCTTGAATGCGACAGAGTAGTGGCCGAAGAAGCCATAGATCTACAAATCTGAGAAGATCTTGAAGAGAACCATCGAAGTCAGGCTTCACAGCCTTGAACGACTTAGGTCTAATGGTGAGAAAGGGTGAGTACAGACCGTCCATGGCCTGAGACGCCATGGATTCCGGTGGAATCATGGTGGAAAAGGGGTCGGAGACGATTAGGGTTCCAGGAGGGTTCGAGAGAGTTTTAGAGACGAGGGGGTTCTCCAAAGACCCAAACTTCTCCAAATCATTGGGTAAGTGTCTCTAATCCTTTTCCAACTATATTTTGTGATTATATCTTAGATTTAACATCAAATTCATGAGAATCTAAAGGAAAATTTGAGGAAAATTGTGAAATCTTTCAAAAATGTAAAATGATGATTTGAATGACCAAATGGTATCGGAATTAGATAATTTTTGTATGGGTGAACTCGTAGCGGAATGGGTGTTTGCATTTTGTAAATTTTGTCGGGTTCCAAGGTGCGGGCCCGGGAGTTGACTTTTGTTGACTTTTTGCAAATTGTATAAGAATCATAGTTTTGTCAATTGAAATTGTTTTCTCTTGCATTGTTTGATGTATTCAAGTTTCTTTTGGCTAGATTGAGCCAAGCATTGATGAATTGGTAAAGGAAAAGCTAAATTGAGTATTGAATTGGCCGGATTAAGTATCTTGACTAACCTTGTGGGGGGGACTTCCCCTTAGGATTTGAGTCTTCTCTGTTGATTGTACTCCGTGTACGCGAGGTGACGAGTGCGTGCTCGGATTTATTGTGGTAAATTGTCCCTTTTAGGCTCTTAGACCCTTGTAATCACTAAGTATGAAGTTATTCTTGATATGATTGAGTTCCCTGTTATTAGTTTCGCCTCTACATGTCTTACTTGGAATTTATTTGCCCTTTTGGTTTATTCTTGTTGCCTAATTGACTTTTACTTGTTTAACTGAAGACATTTACCCTTATATAGCCACGTTATCTTTCCTAACTACTTGTCTTAAATTGGAAATCGTTATTTCAATCTCTCATGTAATTAATTGGCCCTAATTGAAAAAAAGTTAGATATCCTATGCTTAGTTGATATTTCCTTACTTGAGATTATGTGATTTATGTTAACTCCCTTGTTGTTGAATTACGTATTATGGAATCGTTGCTTCGTAGTATTTTCTCCCTTGTTGAGTTGTTCTCATTGCGCTTAGTATTTGCTGTTACGGTTATTCCTTGTGAGTTAGTTGTACCGTCTTTTGGTGAACGGAAGTACCTGAGTTGATTCCCTTGCCTTGTTCTGGTATATATATTGTCGTTTGTTGTGTTGTACTTGAGATAGTGGTGCACGAGGTTTCTACCGTGCGGATGTTGATATTGTGATGCACGAGGTCTCTGCCTTGCGGATGTTGTTGAGGGGCTGCACGAGGTCTTTGCCGTGCTATTGTTTCTATTGATGTTTTGCACATGCGGCGTAATAAGGCGGGATATGTTATATGCTTATATATGGGTTGCGCATGTGGCGGAATAAGGTGGGAACATTGTGATGCACGTGTGGCGAAATAAGGCGGTGCTTATTATGTTATTATTTGCACACGTGGTGAAATAAGGTTTGCTATGTCAGGGCTTGATTGAAATGAATTGTGACGGCCTAAGGCATTCCTATCTTGTTTACTATTGTGATTGTGGGTTGCTTACCTGTACGAGCTTTATCGCTCGGAAGTTGTGAGGAATCATCGCACGTGCGATTCGTTCTCCTTTTCATGTTTACTAGTTGGTAGAATTCTTTTCAAGACACTTACACAAGCATACACGTAATTGAATACTCCTATTAGAGGTGAATTCCTCCTGATTTTGCTAAGGGTGGAGGTATGCCCTCGTTTATCTATTATACATGTGAGAGTGGCCCTTGTTAGCCAGTTAGTTGTCAGTATGACCGTGAGATTGATGGGGCACAAGATGCCAAGTGTTAGATTTCAGATGCTGGGTTTTCGTGAGCCGTGGTTTGTTCGAGATTTGGAAAAAATTGTGGAAAGAGTTGAATAAGACCTTATGTGATCATCATTGTAGGATATGAGTTATTGACATGTCTTCCCCTTGCTGCGTTGTGACCATAGGATTTGGATTATAATTCTGCCGTCATTTCGTATCATCATTTATTATATTCTTATTGTTACTTGTTGCCCTTTTCCTTTATTGTGAGTTGTAGCATTTTACTCCTTCATGCAGTCTTTACATATTTATAAATCGTTCCCATTATTTCTATGATTATACTGTTTATTGACCGGTAGGTGTCTTGACTGTTCCTCGTCACTACTCCACCGTGGTTAGTCTTGATACTTACTGGGCACCGCCATGGTGTGCTCATGCTACTCTTCTGCACATTTTTGTTGTGCAGATACAGGTACGCCCATTCAGTTCTGTCAGCCTTGGAAGGAGGCGTATGGGTAGAGACTTCGAGGTATATCTGCTACGTCCGCAGACCGAGGAGTCCCTTTCTTGCTTTCTGTAATAAGTATAGCTCTTTCAGTATTTCTCCTTTGTATAGATATTCTTGAGTCAGAGCCTCTTATGTATCCCTTAGCTTGTGATTTGTGAGATTCCGGGTTTTGGGAATTTTTGTTAGTTTCGAGAGTTGTTATTGTATGTGCCAGGCGGCATCTTAAACATTAATTTATTTTACTAGTTCAGTTTTAATTATTTCTTCCGCAATTTGGTTTATATTCCGCATTGTTAGGCTTACCTAGTCGTATGGACTAGGTGTCGTCACGATATGTTCACAGAGCGCGAACTGGGGTCGTGACAAGTTGGTACCAAAGCCAGGTCCATAGGAGTCACAAATCACAAGCCGGTTTATTAGAGTCTCATGGATCGGTACGGAGACGTCTGTACTTATCTGCGAGAGGCTATGTAACCGTTAGGAAAATTCCACTTCATTTGATTTCCCTGTCGTGCAAGATTTTGACCTTCACAATTCTAAACCTCTGTCTTCTACTCTCTCACAGATGGTGAGGACACGTACTACCTGAGGTGATCAGGCATCCGCGCCCCCTGTGCAACCGTCGGAGGTCGGGGCCGGGATAGAGTTCAAGGACGCATACGTGGTGCAGCGAGAGCACCTGCACTAGAGGCCGCCGAGGTACCACCAGCAGATCCAGCCGGAGTCCAGGCACCTGACACACCCACTGCCACAACTACTCCAGCCCTTCAGGAGACTTTGGCACAGTTCATGAGTATGTACACCATTTTGGCTCAGGCAGGATTGCTTCCCCTTGCTGCACCCACATCCCAGGACGGGGGAGGAGCAAAGACTCCCGCCGCCCGCACCCCTGAGTAGCGAGCGAATGTTGAGCAGGTTCCCAAGATTATTCCTACGCCACCTGCAGTACCAGTTCAGCTCGAGGGCATGGCAGCGGCTTCCGAGTAGGAGCAGATGAGACTAGAGAGGTTCAAGAAGTATGATCCTCCGGCGTTTAGGGGATTAGCATCAGACGATGCCTTGGGGTTTCTTGATGAGTGTTACCGCATTCTCCGTACTATGGGTACCTCTGGATCGAGCGGGGTTTCTTTCACTACTTTCCAGCTTCGAGGAGCCGCCTATGATTGGTGGCGCACCTATGAGTTAGACAGCCCAGACGAGGCAGCTTCACTGACTTGGACCCAGTTTTCAGATATGTTTCTGCGAGAGTTTGTTCCTCAGAGCCTTAGGGATGCATGGCGCGCGGAGTTTGAGCATTTGCGCCAGGGTGCTATGACCGTCTCGGAGTATGCTGCCCGTTACACCAGTTTGGCTAGACATGCCTCAGCCTTGGTTTCTAGTGTTCGCGAGAAGGTTCGCCGGTTCATTGAGGGACTCATTCCCAGCATCAAGTCTAGTATGGCTCGTGAGTTAGAGATGGATATTCCATATCAGCAGGTGGTGAACATTGCTAGGAGGATAGAGGGTATGCATGCTAGAGAGAGATAGGGCAGACAGGGTCATGAGAGAGAGAGTAGAAGAGATCAGGAGAGAGAGTTTGAGGAGGCGAGGAGGCCTCGTAGACCGGTGAGATATACTGGCCCTTATTTCGGAGGCAAGGTGCGTCATGGTAGAGGTTTTGCGGGTCAGCCAGTTCAGTTCGCGCTTCAGGCTTTGCATGGTGACTCGGGTGTTCATGGGTCTCGGAGTACCCGTACCGCACAGTTCCTACCACCTCGTCAGCAGAGAGGGTGCTTTGAGTGTGGAGATACTAGCCATATGGTGAGATATTGTCTGTGTCACAGCAAGGTATTCAGGCAGGTAGAGGGCGCCCAAGAGGGGGAGGGCTGGCTTGTTGATGTGTTTTATATAGTAGGTTTGAGGCCGGTGCGCCAGCTAATGTCATTCAGGTACGAATTTAGTTTGTTATAGAGGGGCACTATCTGTAGTTCATCACAGTTCTGCTTATCGGGGCGAGTTTCCTTGTTTGTTGTTCCATTTATGGGAGCGCTTCATGATTTGCACTCTGTCTTTGTGATTATCCTGTTGGGAGGTTCTATGAGTGATAGCTTTGTCTATCGTCTGCTTCTAGCCGTTGACGAGAGTTATGAGGCTAGTAGTAAATTCATTTTGTCTGTTTTGGTAGGTTTGATGTGACTTCTGAGTATTCTTGGTTACGAGCTGTGATTTCTATGCTCCACCGGTGTGGGAACCAGTCTGTGTTGTAAATTGTAGACGGAATTGATCTAGTGAGAGTCTCTAGATGGGTTGATGTGTGCCCTACTTGTGATTCAGTGTTGAGGGCGGACCCTCGTGATTTCAGGTGATTTGATATGTTGAGACCGGGTTGTGTACCGCGGTGAGGTTTATATCAGTATAAGATCCTTGTGAGTCTTTTATATTTTTCATTCCTTCTTGTTAGATGTTTGTAGATTAGTGTTTTAGAAAATTTGTGCTAGTTTGACTTGTTTGATAGTTCCCTTATGTGTTTTTTTCCCTTCCCATATTCGTTCATTTTTGTTCTATGCTTCTTGAGTTTTAGCTTGTGGGGTGTGTGCCCGTTGGTATTGGCTGAGATTTGGTTATTCGGGTGTTTGTTATGTGGTTTTCGTGGTTATTGTATCATCGCCAGTGTTGTGGAGGTTTGAAAAGAGTTCCTATTGAGTATGAGGCTTATGGCCGGTGCAGATTTGATCTCAGGCAAGTATTGCTACCAAAAATGTTATTGTGGGCCTATGTATGATGTGTCATGTTGTGTGATTGTACCCTGTGTGTGTTGGCTTGAATTGAAGTAGCTGGTTGAGACTGATACCGGATATGGATGTAGGATCGGGTCTTTTGGAAAGGGATGGAAGGTGAGAATTCTGGCTTGAAGGCGTATTGGTATTGCTAGAAAGGCTAAATTTCAGTTCATATGGTGTCGTCATGCTTATGTGGATTGGGGTGACGTGGGATCACCCGCGGGTGTATGTTGGAAGTGCGCACTCAGTGATTTGAGGACTTCGAGGCGAATCTTAGCACGTTCGAGGACAAACGTTGGTTTTAAGAGGGGGAGGATGTAACGACCCGACCGGTCGTTTTGAGAAATTAAGCTCTGTTCAGCGGCATAAGGTCTGGAACAGCTTCGGAATATGAGTATCGACTTGCGTGCATGGTGGAATTCGGCTTTCGGATGGTTTAGAGTCAAATTGGAAGAAGGAACCTTGTTTTGGAAGTTTGAACGGTGAAAAGTTGACCGGAATTGGACTTTTGGGTAAACGACCACGGAATGGGTCGTGGATGATCTCAACAGCTTCGTATGGTGATTTTGGACTTAGGCGCAAGTCCGGATTCAAATTTGGAGGTCCGTAGAGTGAATTGAGGCATTTTGGCGAAAATTGGAAAAGTTGAAGAAATGAAGAAGTTTGACCCACAGTTGACTTTTGTGATATTGGGGTCGGAATCCGATTCCGAGAATTGGAACAGCTCCGTTATGTCATTTTGGACTTGTCTGCAAAATTTGGCGTAATTCCGAGTTGAATTAATAGGTTTCGATATGAGATTCGATAATTGAAGATTTGGAAGTTCATAAGCTTGATTTTTGGTTTGATTCGTCGTTTTGATGTTGTTTTATGTGATTTGAAACTTAGAGCGAGTCCGTGTTAGGTTATATGACTTGTGTGTGATTAGACGGGGTCCCGGGAGCCTCAGGTGAGTTTCGGATAGGTTTAGGCTATGTTGCGCTTGTTTTTGGATGCTTTGTCGTCGTTTCTTCAAGCAAAAATGATACCAGATTGAACAATCAGATCCAAATTCAGTTTTGTTTGAACCATTAGATCCGTATCGAAATTACGGAGCCACAGGAAAAAGAATCATCGAATTTGGACATCGTATGAGGAAGTTATGCTCATTTTCATGTCGGGAAAATTGTTGGTTTCTGGTGTGTTCGCAAATGCGAATTTTTTCATCGCATTTGCGATGCCCAGTTCGCAAATGCGAACTTTTTGTCGCAAATGCGACTTCTGCCAGCCCTGTTTTGTTCGCAATTTCCAAGGGTTCGCAATTGCGAACCCTGGGTCGCAAATGCGACATCTGAGGTCTGTTAAGTGAGGTTTTTGACGGGATTTTCACCCATTTTTAATTTTCTCAAACCCTAAACCTCCATAGGCGATTTTTCCAAAGACCCAAACTTCTTCAAATCACTTGGTAAGTGTCTCTAATCCTTCTCCAACTATATTTTGTGATTATATCTTAGATTTAACATCAAATTCATGAGAATCTAAAGGAAAATTTGGGGAAAATTGTGAAATCTTTCAAAAATGTAAAATGATGATTTGAATGACCAAATGGTATCGGAATTAGATAATTTTTGTATGGGTGAACTCGTAGCGGAATGGGTGTTCGCTTTTTGTAAATTTTGTCAGGTTCCGAGGTGCGGGCCCGGGGAGTTGACTTTTGTTGACTTTTTGCAAATTGTATAAGACTCATAGTTTTGTCAATTGAAATTGTTTTCTCTTGCATTGTTTGATGTATTCAAGTTGTTTTTGGCTAGATTGAGCCAAGCATTGATGAATTGGTAAAGGAAAAGATAAATTGAGTATTGAATTGGCCGGATTGAGGTAAGTATCTTGCCTAACCTTGTGTGGGGGACTTCCCCTTAGGATTTGAGTCTTCTCTGTTGATTGTATTCCGTGTACGCGAGGTGACGAGTGCGTGCTCGGATTTATTGTGGTAAATTGTCCCTTTTAGGCTCTTAGACCCTTGTAATCACTGAGTATGAAGTTATTCTTGATACGATTGAGTTCCCTGTTATTAGTTTCACCTCTACATGTCTTACTTGGAATTTATTTGCCCTTTTGGTTTATTCTTGTTGCCTAATTGACTTTTACTTGTTTAACTGAAGACATTTACCCTTATATAGCCACGTTATCTTTCCTAACTGCTTGTCTTAAATTGAAAATCATTATTTCTATCTCTCATGTAATTAATTGGCCCTAATTGGAAAGAAGTTAGATATCCTATACTTAGTTGATATTTCCTTACTTGAGATTATGTGATTTATGTTAACTCCCTTGTTGTTGAATTACGTATTATGGAATCGTTGCTTCGTAGTATTTTCTCCCTTGTTGAGTTATTCTCATTGCGCTTAGTATTTCTCTATTACGGTTATTCCTTGTGAGTTAGTTGTACCGTCTTTTGGTGAACGGAAGTACCTGAGTTGATTCCCTTGCCTTGTTCTGGTATATATATTGTCGTTTGTTGTGTTGTACTTGAGATGGTGGTGCACGAGGTTTCTACCGTGCGGATGTTAATATTGTGATGCACGAGGTCTCTGCCGTGCGGATGTTGTTGAGGGGTTGCACGAGGTCTTTGCCGTGCTATTGTTGCTATTGATGTTTTGCACATGCGGCATAATAAGGCGGGATATGTTATATGCTTATATGTGGGTTGCGCATGTGGCAGAATAAGGTGGGAATATTGTGATGCACGTTTGGCAAAATAAGGCGGTGCTTATTATGTTATTATTTGCACACATGGCGAAATAAGGTGACCTATGTCAGGGGTTGATTGAAATGAATTGTGAAGGCCTGTGGAGGCATTCCTATCTTGTTTACTATTGTGATTGTGGGTTGCTTACCTGTACGAGCTTTATCGCTCGGAAGTTGTGAGGAATCATCGCACGTGCGGTTTATTCTCCTTTTCATGTTTACTAGTTGGTAGAATTCTTGTTAAGACACTTGCACAAGCATACACGTAATTGAATACTCCTATTAGAGGTGAATTCCTCCTGATTTTGCTAAGGGTGGAGGTACGCCCTCATTTATCTATTATACATGTGAGAGTGGCCCTAGTTAGCCAGTTAGTTGTCAGTATGACCGTGAGATTGATGGGGCACAAGATGCCAAGTGTTAGATTTCAGATGCTGGGTTTTCGTGAGCCGTGGTTTGTCCGAGATTTGGGAAAAATTGTGGAATGAGTTGAATAAGACCTTATGTGATCATCATTGTAGGATATGAGTTATTGACTTGTCTTCCCCTTGCTGTGTTGTGACCATAGGATTTGGATTATGATTCTGCCGTCATTTCGTATCATCATTTATTATATTCTTGTTGTTACTTGTTGCCCTTTACCTTTATTGTGAGTTGTGCATTTTACTCATTCATGCAGTCTTTACATATTTATAAATCGTTCCCATTATTTCTATGATTATACTGTTTATTGACCGGTAGGTGTCTTGACTGTTCCTCGTCACTACTCCACCGAGGTTAGTCTTGATACTTACTGGGCACCGCTGTGGTGTGCTCATGCTATTCTTCTGCACATTTTTGTTGTGCAGATACAGGTACCCCCCTTCAGTTCTGTCAGCCTTGGAAGGAGGTGTATCGGTAGAGACTTCGAGGTATATCTGCTACGTCCGCAGACCGAGGAGTCCCTTTCCAGCTTTCTGTAATAAGTATAGCTCTTTCAGTATTTCTCCTTTGTATAGATATTCTTGAGTCAGAGCCTCTTATTTATCCCTTAGCTTGTGATTTGTGAGATTCCGGGTTTTGGGAATTATGGCCGTTGATCAAAATGATCAACGGCCTGGATTGAATATGAGCCGGGCGGGTTTTTTAATTGGGTCAGGGGTCGGATAATTTAGGGATTGGGCTGGTCCGATTTGGGGACAGAAATTGGGCCAATTTGAGGTTAAAATTGAAAGGTAAAAAAGGCTGTAATTGAAATAGAAATGGGCTAAATGTTAAATAGCCAATTTTCCCCTTTTATTTTATAAAAATAGCAATAATAATTTTAAAAGTAAATTTAAAACACTGAGCCAAAAAATACTATATAAACATTAATCTAAAAATACTGGAACTAATTTTACAATTATAAAATGCTATTAATCTTAAAGTAGGCTATAATTGCAGTTATATGCAATTTAGTCTTTTAAATACCAAATAAATTTAAAAAAATATGCAAAAATCACCTTAATTATATTTTGGTGCAAATATGAGAAATAAAAAAATTATTCACCAAAATGATAATCTTGGGAATAATTATTGGATTTTGTACAGATAAAATAGACAATAAATTGGTTTTAAAATCTTTAAAAATTAGGAAAAAATACCAAAACTCTTGGATATGCTTATATATGCATGTATATGCTATTTTGAAAGTATTTTGTATATAAAATACATAGGGAAAAATTGGGTATCAACAATGGCATTCTGGGGTCGATATTCGATATCATACCCGCTAATTTCTACGACCCATTTGGCCAATTGGCCTAAGAGCTCGGGTTTGTACATCATATTCCTTAGTGGGTAAGAAGTTACGACGCATATAGGATGGCATTGAAAGTATGGCTTCAACTTTCTAGAGGCGCTTAGCAAAGCGAGCACCGATTTTTCTAGGTGAGGGTACCTTGTTTCGGCCTCGCCTAGAGTTCTGCTAACATAATATACAGGAAATTGCATACCCTCCTCTTCCTAGTTTAACAATCCACTTATCGCTATCTCGGATACGGCTAAGTATAGGTACAGCTGTCCGTCTGCCTTTGGAGTATGGATCAAGGGTGGGCTCAAAATGTACCGTTTGAGTTCTTCCAAAGCTTGCTGGCATTCCAGGGTCCATGAAAAGTTATTCCTTTTCTTTAATAATGCGAAGAACCGATGGCTTTAATTGGAGGACCTCGATATGAACCTGCCCAGAGCGGCAATGCGCCAGGTTAGCCTCTGAACGACCTTGACACTATCCACCATGGTAATATCTTCTATAGCTTTGATTTTGTCGGGATTGATCCTGATCCCTCGGTTGAACACCATGAATCCAAGGAACTTCCCAGACACGACTCTGAATGCGCATTTCTCCAGGTTCAACTTTATATTGTATTTCTTTAAGATGTCGAAGGTTTCCTGCAAATATTTCAAATGGTCCTCTGCTTGTAGGGACATGAGTAACATGTCGTCAATGTAAGCTTCCATTAAATTTCCTATTTATTCTTTGAACATCCGGTTTACTAGGCGTTGATAAGTGGAACCGGCATTTGTAGTCCAAACGGCATTATGTTATAACAGTAGGTGCCGAATTTAGTGATAAAGTAAGTTTTTTCTTCATCTCCCGCGTCCATCCAGGTTTAGTTGTACCCCGAATAGCGTCGAGAAAGCTGAGTATCTCATGCCCGGCCATCGCATTGTTCATGCGATCGATGTTAGGCAAAGGAAAGGAATCCTTGGGGCACGCCTTGTTCAAGTCTTTGTAATCTATGCACATTATTAATTTGTTCCTCTTTTTAGGCACTACTACTGCGTTAGCCAACTAATCCGAGTACTTAATTTCTCGGATGGAACCTATTCTAAGGAGTTTTGATACCCCATCTTAGATTAACGCATGCTTGACTTCGGACTGAGGCCTCCTCTTCTGCTTAAGCGGGTGGAACTTCGAATCCAAGCTTAGCTTGTGAGTGGTTATTTCTGGCGGGATCCCTGTCATATCTAAATGGAACCAGGCGAAATAGTCTATGTTAGTTGTAACGAAATTAATGAGTTTTTTCCTAAGCTCGGGTGTTAACCACGTGCCCATGTATACCTTTTGATCGGGCAAATGTTCGATCAATGTGAGTTGCTCTTGCTCCTTGACCGTCAATTTGGTGTCATCGAAATCATCAGGGGTGATGAACGACCTAGGAACTCCGTAATCATCATCCTCGCCCGCTTCTTGTTCCTCTAGTTTGGTTGGGGCCGGTGTCGCTGATTGCTATTTAGTTTATTCCTTCCTAATCGGCTCTAAGTTTTTCAATGTCGAGACCGCAGAAATCGGGATCACCTCATCGACCATGAACATTTCTTTTGTGGCTGGTTGTTCCCTGTAAACTGTCTCGATTCCTCCCGGCAAGGGGAACTTCAATGTCTGGTGTAGTGTCGAGGGTACTGCCCTCATGTTGTGAATCCATGGCCTTCCGAATAGAGCGTGATACCTCATATCACCTTCAATCACATAGAACTTTGTTTCTTGAATGGTCACAGTGGTGTTCACCAGCAGGGTTATCTCCTCTTTAGTAGTTTTGTATGCCGTGTTGAATCCGTTTAAAACCCGGACTGCATGCACTATTTGGTCTTGTAGACCCAGATGTTCCAAGACCCTCGATCTGATGATATTAGCCGAGCTACTTGGATCAATTAACACACGCTTAACTCGAGATTTATTCATGAGTACAGATATTAACACTACGTCATTAAGTGGTTGCATGATGCCTTCGGCATCCTCGTCGTTGAAAGATACGGTCCCCTCCGGTATGTAATCTCGAGTTCGTTTTTCCCTTGTATGGACACCTTAGTGCGTTTTAGCATAGGCTCCTAGGGGATATCGACTGCACCAATGATCATGTTAATCACGTGTTGTGGTTCCTCTTGCTCGGTCTGCTTGTTGGAGTCCCTATTTCTGAAGTAAATTTTGGCTCGATTTGCCTGCAGTCTTCGGTCTTGTGGCCGTGAGTGCCATGATACTTGCACATCAAGGTAGGGTCCCTTTGGGCAGGATCAGATTGCAATGGCCGAGGCCAATTAGTGTCCTTAATGCCTCCGATGGCAGATACAATGCAGGCGGTATCGACACTGAAATTGTACTCCGATAATCTCGGTGCCTCCCTGCCCCTGATTGGCCTGTCGAAACCCTGTTTAGTCATGAGTCCCCGACTATTGTGGCCTCGATCGCTCCTTTCTCACTCCTCGTAGGGTTGCGTCTGGATCCATTACCCTTTCGATCTCCGCTATATGGTTGATACCGATCTATGTTCGGTCTTGGATCAGGATCGACGGACCTCTTAGATATGTTGCTTGATCTGACGGGATACACGGACCCGGAGGGGCCCCGAGCTGATCGTCTTTGATTCTAATTTTTGATTGGTACTTGTTATAGATATCGGCCCAAGTTACTGCCGGGTATTCGAACAAGTTTTGTTTCAACTGTTGTGAAGCCAAAGAGCTTTAGGGATTGAGTCCTTGGGTGAATGCCTGAACGGCCCAATCATAAGCAAGCAGAGGAAGATCCATTCGTTCCATTTGAAACCTTGACACGAAATCCCTAAGCATCTCGTTCTCTCTTTGTTTTAATTTGAAAAGGTTCGCCTTCCTGGTCTCAACCTTGATGGCCTCGACGTGCGCCTTCACAAAGGCATCTGCAAGAATAGCAAATGAATTAATAGAATTAGGGGGTAAGTTGTGAGACCACATCATAGCTCCTTTTTTGACAAGATTTCTCCGAATTTTTTCAGTACAACGGACTCGGTTCATCATCTTCTATGTCGTTCCCCTTGATGGCACACGTGTAGGAGGTCACTTGTTCATTTGGATATGTTGTTCCATTATACTTTGGAATTCGGGCATACGAAACTTTTTCGGGATTGGCTTCGTTGTCGCGCTTGGAGGCAAAGGCTTTTGAACAAATTTCTTGGAATCTAGGCCTCTTAGTAACAGGGGTGCTCCTGGGATCTAATCAACCCTGGAGTTATAGGACTCTATTTTTTTGTCGTTGGCTTCAATCTCTTTTTCCCCGATTCCACTCGCTTTGATAGTTCCTCAAGCATCTTTATTATTTCGGGGTTAGTCCCGAGTTCAATTTCACCTGACCTTTTCGAGGCTCGTACATTTCTTCGGCTGTTCTCTCGGGATGGTTCGAGCTCGACTCTACTGAGGGCACAGCTTTGGCTCTGTAACTAGGCTATCGCCACCTGTTGAGCTTGTAACAATCTGAAGATCACTCGCAAATTGATCCCGTCGTGCGTACCCCGGGCTATCGATCTGGCTCCTCTACGAACGTTGTTCTCTGGGTCGGTAGGCAAGTTTGCATCGATGGCCACATGTGAGTTGGCATCGATTGGGTTCGCGACTGGGACTCCGTTGGGGTCAACAGGAGGGACCTCGTGGCTGGGTACCATATTGTTGTTCTCACCATGGTGGCCAGACTCAGCGTCAACGTTCAAGTGAGCGAATTGAGAGTTTGACATTCTTAAATTTACCTGAAATTAAAATCTCAAAGAACAAGCGTAAAGTAGAGTGTGTTATGGGAATTTGTATTAATTGTCACTATTATCCTTAGCCCCACGGTAGGTGCTAACCTGTTTACCCTAAAAAAACGGATAACAATTGAATGTATAAGTGGTTTTAAGGATATGGAGATTAATTCAATACAAATGATTAATGGTGTTGGATTAAACAAATGGAAGACGTAACAAATAACCAAACCAGTGGTAAGAGTGATCCGAGCTCGGTTAATGGCTTAATGAAGAACCTACCTTCGATCCGGAGCTCATACTAATGAAGAACTGATGAAAAATAATAACTTTGAATAGCAGAGAGAATAGAGATAAATTATCTTGATATGCGTGTTACCATGTGTCCCATGAATAATAATCTTCCCCTTTATATAGTAGGAGAATTTCACCCTAAGTACAATTCTAAAAAAGGAAAAAAATTCCATTTCGCTAACCACTGATTTTCTGCCGATATAGACCGAGATTCACGTCGTGAAATCCGGTTGGGCACGGATATCACGGCCTTTCATTAGTCGTGTGCAGTCGTTTGACGATGTTCTTCGAAGTCTTAAGATTCGAACCAAACCCAGAGATCGTGGTTCCAAAGCTTCTGAGGGCAGGTGTGTTACCCGAACCCCAATACGAGGGCTTCTTCGCCCAGATTCCGGTTCCTTACGATCACGTCTTTACTCTGTTCGCCTTATTAGGAAACCGAGGTATACAACGGGCTTGGTTTTAACCGTATATATATATCACATGGATAAACAATCGACCTTTTTTAAGTTAAAATTTTATTAATGAACATCGTGTTGTTATCAAAGCAAGATCATTCAAAAGGCCCTAATGATCATCGTATTTCAACATATAATAATGCACCACTTTGCTAATCCTAATAGAACTAGATTCTATGTAAATAAGGTCTAAAGATTTCGATAGAGGGATGACTATGCAACTGCATTATTTGCGAGAGTTCGGCCATTTAAAAAAAAGACATAGAATTATACAAAGTCCGTAATGCTATGATGTTGACAAGTTAAAAAAATTGCAAAGAATCAATTGAGGTTTAGAGGGCAAAGAGAGATTAGTGTAATCTGCTGAAGGAAAGGGAATTTACCTATTATTTTTTCTTTTTCTTTTCTTTTCCAAAGGATATTTACCTATTACTTTCAGCATAATTTGACGTCCATTAGTAGTTAACACTAAAATGCCTTGGAAATGGTCAAATGGGTGCTATAAAAGTGACTCACCGCCCAAACGAGTTACCCGGCCCAACTTTTTACTTTAGAATAGCTCTTTTTGTTATTTCGTTATTTTCGGTCGGGATTTTACACAAATAACCGATCGGATCTACGGATTACTTTTCCTAGTTTATATACATAGATTATATACAACTATACACATTATATTTGAATCATATATATACTATTCATCTACCAGTTATTTTTAGATTAAAAAGTTAGGTGAGTGGCTATTTCAGTTTATTCTTCTTTTTAATAGCACATACCTTCTTGCATTCCTTTTAAAAGAATAAAATGCACGAGGCCTTTAAACTTAGCTAACTAAATTCTTTGTAACTATTTTAAGGAAAAAAATAAAAAATAGTCAGATTTACTACTAGTAATTAGAAAATAGTCACAGTTTCAAAGTAATCAAAATTTGGTCATTTTTTCATGTAAAGATAAAATCTGAACAAAATCACCCTTAAAAATCCAGAAAATTGCAGCATAAGCATAATATGCTGGAGTTTGATTTTTTTACATATGAGATTCCACCATAATGTGCTGGAATTTCATAATGTGTCGCAATTCCAACATAATATGCTGAAAGTTTATACGCAGGAGCTCCATAATCCCACATATTATGGTGGAGCTTTTCGTGTTTCAGCAAAACAGTGCCTATTTTTTAATAAATTTGCAAACGCTGGCTATTTTTTGATACTCATATGAAAAAATGGCTTGCCCGTGCTATATTCACCTGGCAAAAATGATAACTAGCTCTTAAGACATGGTAATTGTAAATTTGATCGAGGAAAATCACAGATATAGTTGAGGTCACTATAAATAAAACAAAGAGTGAGATAGAGAAATAAAGAGTTTATTACTCAAATGGTCACTGAACTATCCTAAATTATCTCCTAAAGTCACAAAAATATCATAAAATGTTAATTTTACATTTATTTTACACTTAAAATAAATGTCGGAAATTTCAATGTCGGGAATTTTCCGACATTTAAATTAGTGTTGGCAAATAATTGGTGACATTTGTTTTACGATATTTTATCAAATGTCAACAAGATGTATTCTCCACTCCAACTTGTTTACGACATAAAGCAGAAACGTCGATAAATATTGTCAATAGTTTTTAAATTTTATATTAATAGTTTTTCTAATTTTGATTTTTATATTAATAGTGTTTCTATTTTTGGTTTTTATGTTACAAGAATATAATAAATATTAAAATATCTTCATGGTGAAATAACCATTTGCTACTTTAGAACACCAGAACCTACAAAAATGAAGAACTAAAAACTGTTAATTATCAAAATATTGTAAGCTACATAACACAATACATAATTGTTCAAGAACAAATATAAATTTTCTTTATACATCTCTAAAACAAGTTAAGATCGTCTATAGTCTAAAGAAAATAATAATCAGCAGGAGGGGCCAAGATCTTTCTCCAAAATTGGTTTCAATCATTTTTAATTTTGCCCATGTCCATCTCCAAAGATAGTCTTAGAGAATATTTTCTGAAACGAAATCTTCCATAAAAATAGCGAAAGGGGTCAGCTTCTCCAGATTAATCGGCTAGAGGCCTTCCTTGAAATAAATCGTCACCCAAGTTGTGCATCCAGTACTACAACCTATGTTGTTGATCTATGAATCCAAACTTGTCAAACCTGTAAGGTTGTAACTCATTAAAACATAAACAAATTAAAAGATAAATAATACCCCTCTGTTGAGAAATAAAGATAGCTAACAAGTTGAAAAATAATCCTAAAGTTCATAATTCCTTGTTGATGTCCTTTGCCAATTCCATAATTTTATATTTCTTGACTTTTGCAAATGGAAATCTGAATATTCCCTAGTAATCTAAGAACAGATGTGAGAAAGGGTTGAGGGCGAGAGGCAGTAAGGACTAAGGGTTTTGAGAGAAAAGAATTAGAGTTGGGCTTTCATTAGGAATTCCTAATTTTTTTTAAGGTAATAGTCATAAAATTTTCTTAATATCCGCCTATCAAGCTTAAGTTGCAAATGCCGAAAATTTTCCATTATTAGTTCTAAATGTCACAAATTCGACTTTACTGTGACTTAAAATTTAGAAGTCAAAATAATCCATCGTTAATTAATGTCAATATTTTAAACCAACTTTTTCGTCCACATTTACTATCATTAATTAAATATAGAGAACTACCTTCTTCTTTTTTTTTTTTTCTTCTAGACCATAAATGAATTAACAGTTAAAAAATTGTAGAGAAATTTCCAACACAAGATGTAAATGTTATATTTATAATAAAAGTCATATTTTTTGACATTTTATATTAAATATCGTTGTTGTACGACATTTTGTATCGAATGTCGTTGTTTTTACGATATTTGTATCAAATGTCGTTATTTTTATGACATTTTTCAATAAATGTCGAGAAATTATTTTTTCCTGACATTTATTTCAAATGTCACTAAATAAATGTCGTCGTATCCTCACTTTCTTGTAGTGCAACAAAGTCACTGAACTATGTCTACTGCACTCAGAAGGTCACTCAACTAGATTTTCCAAATTTTGGATTGCCAAATACCTATTTTACCCTCTAAATTATAAACATTTATCTTCTTTTTATTATTTTTAAACTTTTTAATATTATGATTTTCCCTTTTTAATTTATATTATGGACTTACTTATAGAATAAATAAATATTATTTATAAATTAAAAAAATAAAAAGTATTTAAGCATATATAATGCTGGAATAATAAAATAATGAGCATAGTAAAAAAGTTAATTAGAATAATTTGTTAGTAATAATAATTTTAGTATTAACAATAAAAATTTAAAAATTCATTTACATAATTCAGAATGAAAGAAAATAAATGTTGTCAAATATATATTCCATGCACGTAATATAAAAATAATTATTTAAATAAAGATATTTTTAATATACATTATATATTCTTAAAATTATGCTCAATTATGTTATATATATTCCGATCCATGCACGACTTAACATAGCATATTTTTACCCTATACTGATAATCGTCCTACTTTTACGATGACATAACTTTGTGTCGTCAGAAAGTTGGTAGAAACATAATAATATAATTGAGCATAAGTTTCAAGAATATATAATGTATTATAAAAATACCTTTATTTAAATAATTATTTTTATTTTACGTGCATGTAATATATATTTTACCTTTATTTCTTTGATTCTGAATTGTGTAAATAAATTTTTGAATTTTTGTTGTTAATACTAAAATTATTATTACTAACAAATTATTCTAATTAATTTTTTTACTATGCTCGTTATTTTATTATTCCACCATTATATATGCTTAAATACTTTTTATTTTTTTAATTTATAAATAATATTAATTTATTCTATAGGTAAGTCCATAATATAAATTAAAAAGGAAATAATCACAATATTAAAAAGTTTTAAAATAATAAAAAGAAGATAAATGTTTATAATTTAGAGGGTAAAATAGGTATTTGGCAATCCAAAATTTGAAAAATCTAGTTGAGTGACCTTCTCAGTGCAATAGGCATAGTTTAGTGACTTTGTTGTTACAAACGAAAGAAAAGTGACTTTAGGAGATAATTTGGGATAGTTTAGTGACTATTTGTGTAATGGACTCGAGAAACAAACCTCAACATAAATGGACAAATTTGTTTTATATTGCATTTGGGTCTAACAATGGTCGACTTGGTTTTCAGATATTTCAGACAAAAGTCAAAAACCAAATCATCACTTTGGTCTTATGTCTTCTAATTTAAAGTCATAACTACTCATCCCATAGAAGAAATTATCAATTGGGTAGACACTTTGGTTTCTTTTGAGCAATTGCACTTTTTTTTTCTTCTCTCTGATGTGGAGTGGGACATTTTTATGGATGAAGGGGGTCAAGTTTTTAGGAAAAAGCTGCCTAATGCTTTACTAAAATAAAAGAACTATAAAACCGGAGACAAAAATGTTTTCAACACATATATGATTATGGCTTTGACGTCTTTCGTTAAAAGAAATTGGAACCTTCGATAGGGATTTTAATTGAAGTCTTTATCATATATATATTATATAAATTTTGTGATTCTTAAAGATGTTATCACTTTCGGTCTCAAAGAAACACTTTTTCAACACGGTCCCATTACCTATTGTTTTGTCAAAATATTGCACTTTCGGGGGGAGAATTTCGGATTGTCTATTCGTGATCTTTCCATCTACATCAGACAACTGGCCGTCACTCTGAGAATAAGAAAAAAATAAAATAAATTAATTTATATACACTAACAGTGTAATAGTTCCAATTCTTTTCCTCCTTTTTTCCTTTCATACATAGCTGCAGAAAGCTTGAACTGAATCGATTGGTAGCTGAACACGATAAAGTCCTAAGATAGAATTAACATATCTATCTTCTTAATTATGTAGTTTGTCTGCTTTTGTAGTTTTGAAACTCTGTGCATAACATTACTTGGTAATAAAATTCTTTATTTACCAAAAAAATGTACTAGTGATCAGAAAATAATAACAGCGCCAACACGGGCAAAATTTTGGGGCCCAAAGTTGAGTTTCTGCAATTCCCCTTAATCTTAAGGTGACAATATTTTTGGCGTTTAGCTAATTAAGGTTCTTTTGCACGCTAGATTCCAACTGAATACTTCTAACAAATTGTGTTTTGCTGTTGCTCCTTTTGAATTGTTCTACATCAAATTCTTCTATGATAGAGTACATTTGTTTTTTTACCTACCTTTGTTTCGTTTCAATAGTTGTTAGAGTATATGCAAATAAATTGATGTTACTCCAAGAGAGAAGACCTAATTTTTATATAATATTCATACAAAATAATTTTATATTATTAGATCATTTAAAAAATAAGGCAATTAACTTATATTATAATAGCTTAAAATATATCGATTGTATAAAAATGTCTTAATAGTGTCAACTGTCAAATATATAAGTTATTATTGTTCGAGAACTCGAATTGACGGATTTGTAAATATATATTCATGAAGGGAAACATGAGACACGATTTAGGACCATTAAAGATGTGGTGAGGTGAATGATATCTCTCTGCTTTATCTAGGTTAGCGTTTAGACATATATTTGGTTGAAATCTCAAAAATAAATTTTTAAAGATGAGATGAAAAATAATTTTTGAATATTGAAATTGTGTTTGTACATATATTTGACTTGAAAAGTATTTGAAGTTTTTTGAGTAGAAACTTCAATATCTACTCTAGAACTTTTTTTGGGATTTGAAGATTTTATTTTCAAAATATTGCAAAACATAGTTGAAATCTATAAACAAACAGATATTTGAAAATAAAATTTGAAAACAGACTCCTAAAGTTTATGGCGAAATGCGAGCTAGAAATCTTGAGTTCGAGTCCTGAAAATTAATGAAGAGATTTTTGATGGGATGTGTCTCCTCCTTAATAAGCCTTATGCGATAAGAATCCGAATTAATATAGGTGGTGATTAAGAAAAATAAGAAATGATTTAGGAAGCTAAATTGGTTGGGATTTGGGAGAGCACGCAAAAGAAAATCAAAGAACAAAGACCATAATGATAAAACCTCAGCCATGTCTTGACAGAAAGAACCGACCACCACTTGGTAGCCATTGGATCAGAATCATCACAAAAAATCATACTACTCTCTAAATCATCATCATATGCTAAAATGGAGTATATATTTATTGTGGCTGTCCAAATCATATACATGTAAATACTTTTAGGGACCCATGAAAATGGACATTCTGCTGTCATCTTCCTTTGCATGTGGCGGGGCCTCTTTATTTTCATTTGTTTGCTAGCCATTATTATTTGTTTTATATTTAGTTTTCACTTGTTAGAAGCCAATCAAATACTACAAAAATCAGAACCTCATTAGGGTTTCCCCTTTAGAAAGCTACCTTATTATTGTTCTGGCTTGTTAGCTGACAGTCTTCTCATTTTGGAATTACTCACGTGAGAGCCCCCCCCCCCCCCCCC